>NW_015539853.1:127538-148070 GCF_001515605.1 Sinocyclocheilus anshuiensis
AGAGCGGTTTTGTGCCCAACGTGGTGCATTCATCCGAGGAGGTGACCAAGAGCGACCGCCGCTGCCTCTGTTGATCAAGTGACTTCTGTATAATGCTCCTTCACTGCAAAACCAGTGCTGTTGTTCTCCCTTAGCTTGACAACCCACAAATACTCTAGTCCCCTCCATCAATGTTTCCTGCTTTCAAATAAAGTTCCTATTGTCTTTAAAGCCAATAGAAATAATGACCTAAATATCAGCAAATGTGAATTTCCTGGAGCTTTGGCAAGTCTTCTCTGTCAATCTGGCAGGATGGAACCTAGAGAACTGAGTTGTGGGAACCGTTTAAGTAAAAAAATGCAGAAACACTGATCCTTTGGAGCAAAGACTGATCTGAAGTTTACACCAGAATTCACCCAGAAATGATGGATCATTTGAGAGCATGTACAGGAGGACCACACCAATCCAAACATCCCATTGGATTAAATAGCCCCTAATGTGTTCACTAAAGATGCTCATTAATAATCATTTTCTGTAATTCCTTTTTGAATGACATTCCTAGTTTTATTCAGAAAGGATGCATTAAATTGATCAAAGGTGACAGTAAAGACATCAATAATATTACAGAAGTTCAAATATATGCGGTTCTTTCAACTTTCTATTCATCAAAGAAAAGGGAAAAAAAATTATATTAAGCAGCACAACTGTTTTTACCATTGATCATTTTAAGAAATGTTTCTTGGGCACCAAATCAGCTGATTTCTGAAGCACCATGAGACACTGAAGAATGGAGTAATGACTACTTTGCTACTACAGGAATGAATTACATTTTGAAATATATTATAATAGAAAAAATTCAAACTGTAGTAATATTTCACAATATTGCCATTTTTACTGTATTTTTGATCAAATTAATGCAGCCTTGGTGAAAATAATAGACTCCGTTCAAAACATTTAAAAAATCTTACCAACCCCAATGTTTTGAATGGTAGTCTATGTTGATTATTTATATGCTGGGACCTCTGATTTCAAAAATTCAACAGTAGAGGGAGAAATTCTGTTCCTTATGGTCAAACCTCATCGCCTGATGAGGAGAAAATGACTAATTTCGCCTGCAGAGGTCATACCAATAAATGGGGAATATGAGAAGTCTCTTTCTCCTTCAAGGTTTCACACCGATTGTTAAATGATCCAATACACACTAAATAAAATGCATTTTCAACCACTACATTCAAATCTCTGAGATCATCTGTAAACATTCCTGAAAACGTTCAGTTATGGGGAGCCACATTTGAGTTTCCCGCCTTTTTCCTCATTCAACATGGGTCATGATGTCACTACAGACACTTTTCCAGAGACTTTACCAATACAGGTATTTGTAAAGCACTGTTAAATCATGTCCCTGTTTTTTTTCTGGTTTGGTTCTTAATAAAGTTCACTCTTTCATAACTGTTGCCTGTCACTTGAGGTTAGTAGCTGCTGAGATGTACGTTTTTTTGACTTACAGACTAATACAATGTCATTTAGCTGACTGAAATGACTTAACTGTGTATTGATTGATCTTGTGTGAGAGATGAGACGAACTATCAATAAAATGTGACAAAAGATTTTGTCTAAAATGATTTCCTTCTATATTTTGCTTTAAAGCCACAACAAACAGCCTCTGATGTTTTACGAAACATTTTATTTAAAAAAAGAAAAACATGAACAGAATTTTTATAATACAGCTCATTTTCTTTGTACATGGCATGAATATTTACAGTTTAAAAACCCCAAAGACAAACAAAATATATATATTTATATACTGATAAACACATGTAACACTACAAGTGTATCTCAAAGGCATATGCCTTGGTATGTATTGATATATACCAACCATCTTTGAGGTACATTTGAAACTTCAGGCACTGATCTACAGGAGACGTACGTCTCCAAACTGAATCAAGACTTAGTAATGCCTGGGATCAGACAACAATGCATTATCGGAAAACTCTACATTTCTGGTACATGTAAACAGAACCATTTTTAGTAATATAATAGTAAAGCTATACAAAAATACCCTTCGTTAATATCTTGGGTTTAAAAATAATAGTGGTTTTAAACAGCTTCTACTCTATTCTATTGTGTAGAAAAGCCTCTGTTGCTCTCCGATTATCTGAACACAATTAGTTTACACTGAAAAACAGCTGAAAAAAAAAAACCCTGAAGGGCTTAAATATTCATACCATAAAATATTAAAAAGGTATGATGGGAGCCCAAGATAATCAACAAGTTTGATTGAGCAACAGTAAACTAGTAGTCCACTACGTTAAGAATTCTCTACAATAAACACAAAAAACAGATGACATGAACTCAACAGCCAAGCTGCCAAGAACAAGTTTCAATGGAAACTAAAAAAAAAATAAAATAAAATAATAACAACAATCTGGTCAAAAATAGTGACTTTTTCTCAATTATCTACACCTTCAGATATGAAACAAAGGCTGTTCAAAACCTGTTTCTTTAGGTCTTCAGTCTTCAGGCAAGTTTAGGTTTTACCCTTGACCTGTGAGTTGGTTATTACAGTAAGTTAGCACAGTAACCATAGTTTCTGCTCTACTGTTAAAAATGAAAGATTATTATGGGGTATTTCCTTCAAACAATATAGGAAGCTTTCAGAATCTTTCAAGTCAGCAGTGGTTACTATCACATTACCAGTTGGTACAGATTACTGTAGATACACCACCGTTAAGAAGTTTGGAGTTGTTACTATTTTTGCTTTTGATAGAAGTCTCTTATGCTCATCAAGGCTACATTTATTTGTTAAAAAAAAACAGTAAAATTATAACTCTAAATAACCGTTTTCTATTTGAATATATTTTTAAATGCAGCCTTTTAATATTTTAATACATTGTAAGTTTAATATAATTTTATTATATTCAAATTAATTTTATTCTTATTATTTTTCATTATTTTTTCAAGATTCTTTGATGGTAATTATTTGAAATAGAAATCTTTTCTAATATTATACATGTCTTTACGGTCATTTTTCAATTTAAGGCATACTTCCAGAATAAGAGTATTAAATTCTTTAAAAAAAAAAACAAACCAAAAAAAAAAACGGTAAAAACTTTTGAACGGTAGTGTGAGTAGTTTTGGCAGAAACAAGTTACTAAGGCAACCTTCCATAAATGTCGTCTAGAAACACTGTTATACAGTATACTGAAGTAAAATCATCAAGTTTAAGGAAGTTGGATGGGTAAACTATACATGTCCATATATAACAGTTTTTCCCCAAAATAATTTAATATTTTGTAAAGCGGAACAGATTCTGGCACAACCTTGTATAATCCATTCAAAACACTCTCTCTCTCACACACACACACACTGTAAAATACATCAAAATAATTTTATACCACATTGGCCAATAACATTATCCCAACATACAGCAGAGCTAATAGCACACTGTCATGCTTAGGAAATGGAAACCGTTTTTCTATCCATTCACTCTCAAAGACGTGGGATTTTAGCAGTGCTAAACATGTCTAAAAGCTTTTCAGTCAGTCAGTCAGGTTTTTTTTTTTTCAGTTTCAGTTCTTCAATTATCCTGTCTAACAGTAACCAATGACCACAAATACTGTCTAACTGTATTGCCATTTTCAAATTCTGAACACTAGGGGGCCCTGTTGTACTTCACAACCTCGTGCTGGGAAACCAGGAGGTGGAAGGAGACCATTTTGGACCCAAAGGCTTTAGCGCACAAACAATGTGCTTGGAACTCGATCCTGAAAATAAAATACCATGTACACAGTCAGCTCACTGTCTGCCAGACAATATGGCCATTACAACAGCAGCCGCAGGACTTTCAAACCAGCATTTACAGTACTGGAGGGCCAAGGCTGCACGACAACCTCTAACGGAAAACCCTTGGGGCTCTTTTAAGAAGAACCTGATCATTTCAAGAGGATGAGAAATCCTTTTTGCAACTGAGATGTTTGGGGCAGTGTCTACAATAAATGAGCCATGACTTTTACAATAAATCTGCAGACTTCAACGAAAACACATAGGGCAGCATGCCCATCGTTCTCTCCCTATCAAGGAGAAATGCCCTCCACTTCACTCTCCTCACCGCCTATATATATGGGGCTTTTGTTCTGAAGGGCTGGCTCGTATTTTCGGAGGGAGCTGTTCATGCCTTCGGTGCTGTTCCGGATGCCGTAGCCAAAGTAGATTGCAAAACCTGGGAACGGACATGAGAAAAGAAGTGGGTGGTTTGGAAGGAAGGAAACAAATAGGATGCTATCGCAGGCAGGGGCTAAATGAACAGATGTACTCACCGAAACCCATCCACACGGTGAAGCGGCACCAGGTGGCCACGTCCAGCTGCATCATGAGATAGATGTTGACAAAGATACTGAACAGGGGCAGCCAGGGCAACAGAGGCACCTGCACACAGGAAGATTAAGAAACTGTATGACCTTTCAAATATGAGCAAATCTGAAAATACTAGTCATCGTAGACTTGCTGATTTTGTAAATGGTTACAGAGGAAAAACGGAGCATCATACACTCAACCACTTCATAGGTCGTTCTGAACAGAACAAAGTCATGCAGAAATATGTGCCTTGTTGCTAGGAGACGCATGACAAATGAAAACTATGCGTGCTAAAATCAACTCAAAATATCAAAAATGTTTGATATCATCCAAGTGGAAGGAATCACAGTCTGGAGACCATCTGAAATCCATTTTTTCCATTTTAGTATTTCTGGATTCCATTTTAATGGTTAAATTACATTTTGGTATTAAAAATGCATGTCTAATTCATTAATGAAAATTTTACCATTTATCCATAATTTATTAAAAGTTTAAGAAAAATGACATTTTTAGGGCACTATAAAATAGGTTTTGTTTTTTCCTCCAAATTCCATGTTTTCTTGATTCCATTTTAATGATTTAATTCCATTTTAAAAATAAAAAACCATGTCTAATCAACTGAATTTGTAAAACTTTAACAATTAAAAAAAAAAAAGATTATTTTTTTTTTTTTACAGTAGTAGGGCCCTTAGAAAATAGACATGTTTTATTTTTTCCAGATCTCTCTGTTGTTTGTTTGAATTTTTCTAGATTTATGTTTTACAAATACAAATACAAATTTATTGTCTGTGGTAATCAAATAAAGGCATAAATCATTAACAAATTAATTAATCTTTTAAAATGTAATCAAATTAAAATATTTTAATTCTCTTCATTTTTGGCAATCAGACATAGGTTTACTGTTAAATGAAAAAATTGAAGAAAAATTCGGTGACATTGCGTGTGATATTATAAATTAAATTTTCATAGGGCCACATATTTATTGCTACACAGAAGAAAGGAATTCATTCAGGTTTGGAATGGCATGAGGGCGAGTAAATGCTGCCAGAACTTTCATTTATGGGTGATCTGTCCCTTTAAGTCTGTGAGTATGTATGTTGTAATAACACATTTCCTTTTACATCACTTCAGTGCTTACGGTTAAGCCTGAGGCAAAGATTTATAGCATAATAAAAGGCAAAATCAATAATGAGGACATCTGGTACCTTGAAGGTGAGAGCTTCCTTGCTCTCAGGCTGCCTACAGATCACAATGACACACAGGATGCACAGCAGGACCAGAATGACACACGTCATCACCCACACGATCTCAAGATTCACCATGGCTTCCAGACGCAGAGCCAAAACCATGCACAGCACAGTGATCAGCACAGCTACAAAGACAAGAGAATATTGGAATTAGTCCATAATCAACAGATTCAGGATCAGCCAAATCTATTACTGAATCACAATTAAATAAATGCAAATAAGAATACACTACCATTTAAATGTTTGGGTATTTTTGTATATTTTTGAAAGAAGGCTCTTGTAGAGTAAAACGGTAATACTGTGAAATATGATTACAATTTTAAATAACCGTTTTCTATTTTAAAACATTTAAAAGGTGAATTTTTAGCAGAAATAATTTCAATATGATTAATTGGTGCTCAATAATATTGTCACGAATTCGGTCCATGGACTTCCGTTTATTCACCACCAGAGGTCACCCTTTCCATTACATTGACTCTCGCACAACACAAACTGTTGCATAGCACCCCGGACTACATATCCCATCATTCTTTGCACGATTTGCACTCTGCACTGATTGCACTCATTGCACACAGCTGTTTCTAATCACCTCACTCACTATATAACACCCACTCTAACCACCTTTCTCTGCTGAGTATTGTTTAGCCCGTACCCCTTTCCGAGTCTCTGTGTTTTCCTTGTTTTGCCTTGCCTTGCCTGTTTCCGCGGTTTCTGATCTTTGCCTGTATTCCTGGATTTTTCCCTCTCGTCTCGCCCCTGTGATTCTGTCTGCCGATCGGTGACCTACGCTAGCCCTGGGACTATTCTTGTGTTTTGCCCGCCATATACCTGTTTGCCATTGTTTGACCCTGCCTGTTTACCACGTCTCTTTAATAAAGCCTGCAGATGGATCCACACGTCTCACGTCTCGTCAGCCCCATTACAGAATACTCAGCCCAACAAGGATCCAGCGGCTTTTCCAGAGGACTCTGGCCAGGTATGGACCCAGTCACCCAGCTACTACATCTTCGGCAAGGAGGTCTTTCTATTGAGGAGACAAGTTTGAAAATCCAACCATATCAAATCTTACATAACATCCCCACCTTTAAGAGGTTAAACGCCAGACACAATGTGATAAAAGCTATCGCTGCCATGTAAATATACGTTTTTATCAACGTAGCCACAAAAACAAACATTATGTTTCCATTTCTGCAGCACTGCACTGGGTAGCTCCGCCCACTGTGAAATCTCATTGGTCCAAAATCCACATAACTGTATACTAAACAAACAAGTATGTTCTGATTGGCTGCCGCATTTCCGATTTCAGTTGGAACAAAAATTTGTGAACACAAACAAACGAAAAAACGTCTCACACCTGCCACTATTCCAGACACAACAGTCGCCAGCAGCGGAGTTTTGGTTCTCTTGTTCATCCTGGAGAGGGAACGGAAGAGCAGCCCATCCTCTGCCATAGCGTAGATCACTCGAGGCATAGGGAACATGGAGCCCAACAAACTACGATAAAATAAAACAAAGATTGAGATAAATGGAAAATGTTGAACGAAAACATAACAGGAAAATAAGTTCTTGAGTTACCTTGTCGAAAGGGCACAGAGTGAACCAACGGCTACAATATAACGTGCCGGTGCCCAGCCCACGTAACTGAAGGCCTCGGGCAGGGGACTCTGGGTGTTGAGTTTGTAGTAAGGCATCATGAGCGTAAGAGCAGCTGACACACCAAAGTAAGCAAAGAAGCAAATGAGCAGAGAGGCCACAATGCCCACAGGGATGGAGCGCATCGGGTTCTTGGCTTCCTCACCTACAGGAAAAAATAAGGTTAAAGTGAACCACATTAATTTATGACTCACCCTGCAGATGGTTTCAGAAGAAACAAAAACAAAATGTTCAGCAATCAGTATTCGTGCTCTATAATTATGACATTTAAAAGACGTACTTGTTGTAGCAATGCAATCAAAGCCCACAAAGGCGTAGAAACAGGTGGCTGCGCCAGATAAGATGCCGCCAAAGCCAAACGGTGCGAAACCTCCACTTCCAAATGTGCTTTCTACCAATCTGTGAGAGCAGATGGATTTGTCAAGTCTCTTGCATGCATTTTGTGCACAAAATCACATTATCCACTGCACAACTGTAAGAAATCCTCATTTGCACCACTTCAAAAGCAGCTTGTGGCTGAAACGATGAGCAGGATTCTTTCATGTCAAACTTACTCTGGTTCGGTGATATTTGTATCATTGACGAAGTCCTCATATGTGAGGTTCCAGTTGGCTGTGTTGCCTTTGACAAAGCCAGAGATGATGACAAAGCCCAGCACTATCAGGTTGATCCCAGTGAAGATCTTGTTCACCAGAGCAGACTCACTTACACCAAAAGCAAGCAGTCCTGAGGAGGAAATCGCACATCAAAATCAGAAACCTCTTATTTAATAATTCAGTTATAACAATTTCAGTTTTTGTTTTTTTTTCACTCAAATGTATAGAGATTACATGTGTACTGATTACACTATTTAAACTTCATGCTTAGGGATAAATGTTCATACGGTCACTATTATTATTTTGAATTATAATTTTAAATGTAACACTTTTTTACTATTTACATTTATTACTTGATCATAAAAACTAGAGATGCACAATATATTGGTACCATACTGTTTACTTGTAGATATTAGAGTTTTTTTTTTTTTGGGTAACACTTTAGTTTAGGGACCAATTCTCACTATTAACTAGTTGCCTAATAACATGCCTATTATTAACATATTGGCTGTTTATTAGACATACTTATAAAGCACACATTCTGCATGACCATATTCTACATCCCTAATCCTACCCAAAATCTAAACCTAACAACTACCTTACTAACTATTAATAAGCAGTAAATGAGGAGTTTATTGAGGCAAAAGTCATGAATGGTTTGTTAATAGTGAGAATTGGACCTTAAAATAAAGTGTGACCTTTTTTTTTATCTGCATCGGCCAACATCAAATATTTAATTATGGATACTCATTTCCCGTTTTTGCATCTGTGTCATCTTTTTCATCATCTAACCCTCACTTAAAGTTAATGTTTAACACTTTAATTTTTGTACATTTAAGTACAATGTAAATGTAATCTTTAGCCAATATCCAAATGAATTATGAATTATAATATTGTTGTGATGCCTGAATTTACTTGTAACATTTAAACTGGTTGATTTGTTGTTTTGTTTTGTTTATTTACTCAAAATAATATAGAACTTGATCTGTTTTATTAAATGGTTATCGGCTATAAAAAATGGTTTAGCTAGAATTTTAATATCGGTTGATCTCTAATAATCATTTTTCATGAAAAAAATTATCATTTTAGCGTTTACCAAGTGGTTGTTCTGATTATTAAATAAAGAGACATTTTGTTTAAAGAAAAAAAAACTGTAAATGTTTAAAAACTATATTTAAATCATGATTTCTAATTTTAGATTTCTCACCAGTGAGCAGCAGGATGAGAATGAGGGCAAACAGGTCCGGATATTCTGCAAGAACTTTCCCAGGAACCTTCATGGCCATGGATGCCCGGAAGAAGGTAGAGATCTTCTGCTCGACCAAGTTATCGAACGTAGAGCTCCACGCTCGCCCCACACTAGCTGTACCTGAAAACAAGAACCAGCTTTTTTATTGCAGTTATAGTGATAACTAACTTGATTTCGCCAAAATGATAATTAACTGCTACTGGACACACTTACCTATAACATATGAGAGGATGAGGTTCCAACCAGTGATGAAGGCCCAAATTTCTCCCACTGTCACATAGCTGTACAAGTATGCAGATCCAGTCTTAGGGACTCGTGCGCCGAACTCTGCATAGCACAGTCCAGCCAGCATGGAGGAAAGTGCGGCCACAAGGAAGCATAAGATGATAGCAGGACCTGCCTTCTCTCTCGCAACCTCCCCAGCCAACACATAGACTCCAGCGCCAAGTGTGGAGCCCACGCCGAGCGCCACCAGATCTAGAGTGGACAGACACCGAGCGAACCGTGTTTCCTCCCCAGAGCAGTCCAGCACACGACGGCGCAGCAGCGCATGCCCAAAAGATGCCATTTTGTCCACCATGGTTAATGCAGAATGAGGTGACAGAACTGGTGAGGTTCTTGGATGTGCTTGTTTTTTGGAGCTCTCAGTTACTTATGCGCCTAGAAGAGCACAAAGAAGAGGAAGGAAGAATTAGACATATTTGGGTGTGACAGTCGGTTGCCCAAGGCAGTACACCAAGGATTGAACTAACCGGTTTAGTCAGGACATATCTAATCCCCCCCCCGGCTGAACTTAGTGTTCATCACACCTCACTGCCAAATTTCAGTGAATGCGTCATTTTGTGATTCTTACTGCAGAAGGAATTACAAAGAATTCCCAGAATACAAGAGTTCTTTGGAACAAGGATTTGTCCCAAATCTTCAGATTTCTGCCCTCTAATTAAATAGTCAGTTAGGGCCGGATATAAAAATGGAATCAATTACACACTGATCCAGTAAAGCACTATTCCCAGAGGAAAAGTCAGGCAACAAACTTCATGACATGAATGTGGAACTTCGTCCTGTTCACAACCAAGACCATATCGGATTTGATTAACAAAAGTGAAAAATAATAGCAATCAAAGACAGTATCAAGCGACAGTGAAAATTCACATCCATTTTTCCATCGATATTTGGTTTTTAAAAATAACATACAGTACTGTTCAAAAATTTGGGGTCGGTAAGATTTTAATGTTTTTGAAGTCTCTTATGCTCACCAAGGCTGCATTTATTTAATCAAAAAATAAAGTATAAACTTTATATTATAAACAATATTAAAAGTATAAACTTATTAAACTATATTAAATTCAGAAACATTTCTTATTATCAATGTCTAAAAAATTTGTGCCGTTTAACATTTTTACATTTATATACATTACATTTTTATCAGGAGTCTGTGGCAAATAGATAGTTCAAAGAGCAGCATTTATTTTAAATAGAAATATTTTGTAATATTATAAATTGTCTTTACTGTTACTTTAATGCGACTTGCTGAATAAAAGTTTTTTTTTTTTTAATTACTGACCCCAAACTTTTGAATGGTAATGTATAAACTTAACAAGACAGACCTACAATGAGATCTGAGGTTTTAATGCAATGATAAAAGCTTCCATAGAAACCATAAAGCAGGGTGAATTAAAATGTTTTTTGTTTTTTAAACTACACTACCCACAATCCTGAAATGGCTTTGGCTCTACCAATTAGGTAAGTCCATGTTGCCACAGAAACAAGAGCCATGACATAAGTGCTCAGCAGTGAACTCCCAATCACATGAAGTAATGTTGTGATTTAGCTTAGAACTCTTTATTAAGGATATTTTTGAAATTCCTATGGAGGAAATTAATGCAAAAAATCCAGTCATTTTAAATTGGAATCCGAAGATTTTGCAACAGGTTCAAGTTGGTCACATGAATTCACTGTGACAACAAAATTTTGCCAAAAATTTGCTAATGTGACTGCGACTTAACGGTCTGATTTCATATTAAAAAAATTATTAAAATATCATTTTCAATGCTTTAGTCCGAAATCATAAAAGTCTGGAGGGAAAAACCCCATCAAAATGTTCATTTACGCATTCTCTCAGGTATATTTAGACTTCAGCTCCACCTCGACTCCACAAACTACTTGTTGTAGCTCAACTATAATTGCGTATGACAACATACTGACTGTTGCGCTTTACTAACAAGCTCCACATTGTTCTGTGTGAACCTTTCAGTATCTAATTGACCCGCTTGACTCCTTATCGGAGCGCTCTGATTCCAAAGCACTCCTGCTAGCTCATCAGGTTACATGGTCATGTTTATGTCTGAGCAAGCAGTAGTACACTGATGTTGATGTTTCATGCAGTTCTTCACCAGGTCATCATTCTTACTGGTGACGTTCACAGCGATGCCAAACAAAAAGGATTTGGAAACACGCGCAAATGAGGACACGACTGAAACCTGAGTTGCAGCAACAGTTATTAAAACCACACAAACACCGACAGTGAAGACAGTTGGAACACGGAGCACTGTGTCAATTCTATCTCCTTACATTTCGCACAAACCGCCGTGACGATTCAACTTCTTGTCCCATGACGGAGATCAATTATTTAACACTTGTGAATAAAACCTGTCACAAAAACAACAAAACTAAAACAATGAAACTGCTAAAAATGGCTTCATGAAAGTTGTGGAAATGCACGCAAAGAACCCCATGTCCCAGATCAAAGTCAGGTTTGACAAAGAGGACAGAGGAGGGGGGAAAACAAAAACATCCCTGTAATTCACTGTACAATGGAGGGGCTGAAATAGACTCTTTTTTATCTGTAAGGTGGTTTGTTTCACTTGGCACAGCAACTGGCAAGATTCTTAGCGGTTTGAATCGAGCTCGGTCCGGGCAAGAGCTCAGAACTTTAAGCCACTGTTGTGGTCTTACACAACGCATACAATAGCTGCTTTCTTTAACTACTCTGCGCTTTTTGTTATGGTGAAAAAAATCTTTAATTATATATAAATAAATACATACATGGATTTTCATGAATTTTTCATTTATAAATACTATTATGTTGCACCTTATGACAATGATTTGACAGATAAAAGTTTTTCAAAATTTAATAAGACTTGTTAAAATTTTTAATTTTTCTAAAAAATAAATACAATCATGCTAGATGAAGCTTTCTTTTCAGGAATTTTTTTTTTTTTTTATTGTGTCTTGTTTCTTTAGCCTGACATAAAACTAATATATATATACAGTATATATATATATATATATATATACACACTTTTTTAATTATATTTGACAATTATATTTCACATAATTGAATTATGTATTTTAAATAAATTAATAGTTAGGATAAAAAAAGTGTAATGTCATTGACCCACTTATTAAGTGTGAACACTAGATGTGCAGGCTAGTAGCAACAATGTTGGTCACTGAATGCACAGGCTTAGACGTGAAGGAACATTGAAGTACAGACACATGGGCTACAGTATCTATACTCTTACAGCACTCATCATGTCTATTAAAGGTTCGAGTAACCCATACATGAGTGTGAGATGTTAGTGTTTAGAAGTGACTCACTGGGCTTTTCTCAAAATAAATACCTCAATGGATTCTAAGAGGCTTACATAAAGATCCGCCAACCGGTTAACCTTCTTAACAGGAGAGCGAGAACTCCATTCGTTTACATTAGGAGTTGTTTTTGTTTTGGTTCGCTTTTCTGCAGAACGGATTTAGTTCCGTTGCAACTCAGTAAATGTGTTAGTCAAACCTCTGAAATTTCAAAACAAACACCACAAACCCCCTATTCAAAGTTTAATAAGTACAATTCCCCTGAAACTATGAAATTGGGTGATTACATACTGTAATTAAACCATTTGTGACATGAAGGATATTACGTTTGACCCCTTGAGAGACATTAAAGGCCTATTCAGTCTTATTACAGTTACACCTCATGACAGGATTTGCCAGGAACAATCATTCCCAATTCCAATATCTCTGGAACCGAACCATACAGGGCCTTTAAGATGAAGATGCCAAAAGGAAAGTTTGTTAAGTCCCAATATCTAAAAGGGCATTAAGGCCCTTTTTGACCATTTTGACCTCCCTCTAGTAGATTACTCAGTAAATATTCATCCATGACATTTAATATTTTGGCTTTCATCACTATACATGTTTATCTTTCTTCAGAAAAAATATTAGCAAAATCAAAAATTTGAGCCGGGGACCTCTGGTTGAGTTGACATGGAATAACCCATCAAAAAATGGCATAGAAAAGGAGATACTACAAAACTGTTTAGGGATCCACAGGTTCCACTGGCCACAGGTGCCATATTACAAGCAGAAACCAGCATGAGAGCTTCATTCTTCAAGAACTCAAGTGTTCATGGTTATGAAACAGACTCATTCAGGCCTCAGGGTGGCACATACTGCTGTGAATGAACCTGGCAACCTCTCAGATAGCTGGCTTAATGCCATCACACAGCCCCCTTAACAGGGCTCCACAGATTGTGCAAAATACCAGCCAGAGATCCTTCAAACTTAACAAACTTGAGGGATTCACTGCAATAAATCAGCCAGAATTGGTTTGTATTATGGATGCAATCATTAACTGATGATTGCAAATTTGTTCAACCAATACAATTGCATAACAAGTAATAACAAGTAAAGAGAGCTAAATGTAAAAGTTCTTGTGCAGCAAGCCAACAGTACTGTGTACTACTGTTTTCCCCTTAATCGGAGATTGGAAAATATGAAAAGGTTGAGATTGAAAATCTGTTTAACCAATGTTTTTACCACTTATCTACGTAACTGTTTATCATTCTTTAATATCAGGACTACTGATGGTGGTTGGTTCTTTAAAGAACAGCACTCAAATGCCATTAAGTAGGAGACAATGGTGTTCACAGGGAAAGGATCCTATCCTATAGCAATAAAGCTCTGATTTAATTTATTCAATAATAATGGATTGATATTATATTATAGTTAAATAATTTATTAAAAATAATCTATTTGCATACTACCTTTTCAATCATTAATTCTCAAGTGGCAAATATATAGTAATGACATTATGATTATATAAATGATTTTATACATAATATGTTTTCTGTTAATAATCAGTTCTGCATGTTAGTTATCAAAAACATTTAAACTGGTTGGGCTCTACTAAAAACAGCGTTGGTGAATACGACTGGTCTGATGCAAATTAAACGCGCAAGAAACCAACTACCATGTTCCAAAACACTGCAAATTATCTTAAGATGGATATTTTTTTCCCAGCAGGGGTAAAATATATGGCAACACAAACAAAACACAATGAACGTCACAGAATGAATCAGGAACCCCTCTGACGTAATATTCAAACAGGGATGTTGGATAGGCGTGAGATCCGGTCTGAACTGGCACCAATCAGTTCTGGTCTGATGCAACTGTTGCAACAGATACAACTTCCGGGGCATAATGTCCAAAACGTGTCCGATGAGCGGGAAGCTGCGTCAATGAATGAAACGCGCCTAGACCTAAAACCGCCACGTTGTGCGAATATCTCAAATATAAGATACATCAAATGTAAGGAACAAAAACAAGGGATGTGAGAAATTTAAACAGACACTTGAATTGTAACGTTATTTCATTACCGGTGTTCGTTCTCTCTGGCTCGCAAGGACACACATGATTTATTTCACTGATAAATAATCCTCCAAAATAACAGAATAAGAGACGGATAATTGTGATCGAAATCATTGAGAGATATTAGAGATGTAACAAATTAAGGTAAATAAAATTCACAGAGTAGACGAATATTTGCAACAGTGGTCTATAAACATAATGACGTTTATTTCGTTGGATGAAATCTCAGTTTACTCCGTAATTAATTTATTCACAACTGATGCATGTATATTTATAGTTTCTTGATATATATATATATATATATATAACGTTATATAGCGCTTTATACAATACAGATTGTGTCAAAGCAACTTTAGTGTTAAACAGAAAAACCGTGTGTTGATAAAAGAGGACAATAGAAAAGAGTGCACTAATCTAATGTACGTTTTTAAAAATACTATTTTATCATTGCACGGCTAATGGATGCCTCAAAATATTGTTTTATGTAATATAGTTAATGTCGTGGATGTAAGTTAAGTTAATTTGACAAGATGATTACATGCACGAGTTCGATTGCATCATTTACCGTATAGTGCAATATGGATCCAGGCTGCAGCTTGGAGTCCAGATGGACTAATATGAAACGATCTTATGAGTTATCGCAAAAAAAAAACAATGTATAATAAATCTGAAATAGTGAAAAGTTACCTCTTGGTTTCTGATGTGAAGATGCCGATACCTTGAGTCAGCTGTGTTTACCTTGTCAGCCTGTGTGCGAGTTTTCAGCATCGGCTCGTGCGTCTACGTTTTGACGCTGAAGATGACGTAGTATAAACAGACCGGGACCCACCCATCCTCTTGATGTAAACCAATCAGCTTTGAGGGCGTTTCCGTTCAACAGAAGGATAGAGAGAAAGAGGTCCTGTTTCAACGTGAAAAGTGACGTCTATAGTATAGTATTTTAGTAACTGATTCATTTTCATATCGACCACTACGCAAAACCATCTCAACAAATACAACTGGCAAATAAAGAACAGCCAGAGGTGTAAAAATTGCAGAGGTGTTGTTACTTTTAAGTTTAAGCATGGGTAAAAGATTTCCACATTCAAACAGTTTCCACATTCAATAAAGTATTGATGAAAAGTAATTAAGCTGATAATGCAAGAGGAAGTGGAGAACTTATCCGTAACTTTAATGCAAAAACTGTACAAAACAAGTTTTCTCAGTGTCTTATAATGGACTAAAAGACTCTAGTTCAGGGCTTTTCAATCTTTTACATGCCATGGACCTCCAGATATGTGAGGGACTCCATCCTAAAATTTTAAAGATAGCTATATATTTTCATGTATAAATACTCAAATACTGTGAAATATATAGTTTTTTATTTTTATTTTACATTCAATTCAATTAGATTCAATAAAGCTTAATCTAATCTGATTTTAAAATTGAATATTTATAGACTGTGTAAACTATTAATTAACTAAAAAGATACTAAAATGATACTTCAGTACATTAGCCCTCGAACATAACCTTGTTGATGTCCAAAGGGCATGTGGTATCAAACCAACCTTCTATGCACTATATTTCCAGAATTATATATATATTTAGGAATAAGTCAAGGTCCTGTCATAAAGAGGTTTTAGGTGATCCCATGTGAAGCAGGATCCCTTTAGCACAGATATTCTTATCAGTTTGATTGTGTCAGAAGGCAAAGTGTCTTATTTATGTGTGTAAAGGAGTATCGGGCAGAGCTCCAGAAGGAGAGAAAAGTGGCTTCAAAAGTGGTTTCAACATTTTGCACTGTTGATACTGTCCAAGCCCAACAGGTTTAGAATGGTATCCACTTCAGCTTGGCTGTGAAATAAAATAAACTTTAACGTGGGATTCATACCCACCGGCTCTTTCTGAGGTGTAGTGTGAGGGAGAATCTGCTAGTGTTATAAAATAAATCTCCCATCGGCCTTGATAAAGTTCAGATCGCTCTCCCAAGCAGGGGGCCCATTATCCTCAGAAACGTAGACTTAATCTGAAACTTTTCCAAGAAATGAACTTGGACGAGTGTCAACAAACTAAGGAAAGATGTAACTCTACCTTGTATGTAACATAATAAACATTGGCAGGTTTTATTACATATACTCTCTTAAAAAATAGGCTCCAAAAGGAGGTTTTTGCAGCAATGCCATAGAACATGAATGCCATAGGTTCTTTTTTTGGCATTGATGGTTCCACGAAGATCTTTTAAAATCCATGGAAATTTTCCATTCAACAAAAGGTTTTTATATGTGGAAAAAGATTAGATCAAAGTTTCTTTAGATTATTAAAATGGCCATCTCTTCACACTAAGAAAGTAATGTTTTTTTTTTTATAAGAACTGTTTACTGAAAGATTCTTTGAGGAACCAAAAATGGTTCTTCTAAGGCATCACTGCAAAAACCTCTTTTTGGAACCTTTATTTTTAAGAGTGAAGAACTATTTTAGGTTTTTCAAATAATGTTTAGGTAAACAGTTCTTAAAATAACCATTTTTTTCTTAGTGTAAAGAACATTTTAAGAATCTAACGAACCTTTTTGCACTATAAAAAAACCTTTTGTGGAATGGAAAGGCTCCAAAGATATTAAAGGTTCTTCATGGAACCATCGATGGCAATAAATAACCTTCATTTTTAGGAGTGTACAGTTGGTTTTGTTGGTTCCTGTCCAGACAAAAAGTCTGGTGCGTATCCTCAATTCTTGTTTAATCTTTTTCCATCCTGTCAAGTTGACTGAAACATCATAAAACAATGGTAACCAGTGGAAACCATGGCATGTCACAGCCTCGCATTCTGTGATCTCATCCACTGCAGTTTCAGAGTTAACAAAGCACATGTAATCTCACGTCTGTCCATTTGACTGCTCCTTTTAGCATGTTTTCATAGGGAGGGTTAAAGTCTGTGCATCAAAGAACGCCTTGTGGTCTTTGACATCGGTGGATATGTTGTGTCAGTTTGTGTAGGCATCAGAAATATCCCATTTAGCTTCCACTTCACGGACTAATGCGTCAGTCGTGCGTTATGCGCAAACTCATTTACAATCTATATGCTTGCAAGTGAATGGCAAGTGTTACTCAATGAATACTTATCCCTATTCTTCTCTGTAATGTTTGTGAGAATGGGTGATAAGGGCAAGCCCTCTTTTTACACCTTGTGAACAAAAATGACTTTAAATAAAGCATTTGTGGAAACATAAGCAAAATAATCAAAAAGAGTACAGTGGAAATAAAATCATTTTTGAGCTTGTTTGTCCATGTGACTCGCACACCGCGGATTAGACTCGACTATTAGCGTATCCAAAAGTAGGATCTAAATGACGAATATATTAATCCTTTTAACAGGCCTCTTCTTGCAGTTGTAAGAAGTAATGGTGTCCGTTTATCCACATTCAAGCAGCGCTTACACAGTTTACACGACAGGCTCATTCAGGTACACTCTTAAAAATAAAGGTGCTTCACGATGCCATAGAAGAACCTTTTTGTCTAAATGGTTCCATAAAGAACCTTTAACATCTGAAGAACCTTTCTGTTTCACAAAAGGTTCTTTGTGGCGAAAGAAGGTTCTTCAGATGATAACAAGGTAAGAAAGATATGGTTCTTTAAAGAACCTTTGACTGAATGGTTCTTTGTGGAACCAAAAATGGTTCTTCTATGGCATCGCTTGAAGAACCTTTTGAAGCACCTTTATTTTTAAGAGTGTAGACTTTACCTGCCCGCTAACGCTTTCCCTCCCCCATGTTTAATCCAGGCTGATCAGAGCAATTCACACAAGGGCAAGTGACCTGAAAACACAGTTGTATTCAGTAAAATGGTCTTAAAATAAACTGGGCACACCCAGATTTCTGTGATTTTGTAGCTCATTAGCACAATAATAGTAATACAATTTACACTACCAAACAAAAGTTTGGAATAATTAAAACTTTTTAGTGCTTTTGGGGGAAAACATTTCTTCAGTCTTCAGTGTCACATGATTCTTCAGAAATCATTCTAATATAATGATTTGCTGCTTTTAAATTAATGATAATAAAAAAAGTGGCAGTAAAAACGTTCTATTCATGAAAGAATCCTGAAAAAAAAATGTATCATGGTTTCCACAGAAATATTAAGCAGACATTGAAGACTGGAGTAGTGATGCTGAAAATTGAGCTTTGCCATCACAGAATAAATTGCATTTAAAAAAAGTTAAAATAAACAATAGAAAAAAAATAATTATTTAAAATTGTAATAATATTTCAGTATTACTGTTTTTACAGTTTTTTTTAATAAAATAAATGGAGCCTTTGCGAGCATAGAAACGTCTTTCAAAAACATCTTAATTATTCCAAGTTATTTAAAAAGTGCACGTTTATCATGATTAACCCCCACATTGGCTACAAGGGTTAACTTGTACAAAGTTTCTTTGTATGAAATGAAGTTTCTGCAGCGCTGCCACCTCGTGGCTACATTACAAAAAAAAACAGCCTTCTTAATCTGGGATTGCTGAATTACATGGACTAATAAAATGGAAAATCGTTGATGTGTGAACATATATTATTACAAATTATATGATTCGATTAACTATGTAATATGGTCTTATAGAACAAAATGAGAGAATACATCGAAGGAGACAGAGAAGGGTTTATTTATGGGTAGAAAGGATGGCCGTTTAAAAATCAATTAGTGCCCTTTTCTTTACACACAGTCCTGAAAAAAAACAGAATAGTAAGAGCCAGAAAAGAACATAACTAATTTGAAGAGATGGCGTATAGAAACGTAACAGCAAATGTGACATTTTGTCATAATGGAATTCAGTTTTTCAGTGATTGAATATGTACATTCCCAAAGCTTTACTTATACACGGACACTAAAAAAAAGACGAAAATACATTTAAACATGGTTGCAAAAGCCTTGTTATAACATATTTAGTCAAAGTCAAAATGATACGAATGAAATACGGAATGTAAAGGAAGACGTTGTCGAGAGGCAATCCCAGTTTTAGCTTCCGAAGTGCTACATTTGGTGAGCGGGTGTCATCTTGATAAAAATTGTTCTCTGGTTTTGTGTTGTGACTTCATTAATTCTTGAGATGATATCATTTTCTGTAGAACGGAAGCTTGTTGCTTTAAATCTAATTAATTTGTCAATCAATTAATAACCATTAAATCAAGAATACACCAAGGAGTGTCATGTGGCCTGATCAAATTCTCCTTATAATATACATATATACAGTGGGTACGGAAAGTATTCAGACCCCCTTAAATTTTTCACTCTTTGTTATATTGCAGCCATTTGCTAAGAAAACACTGTAGGTTGCCTAAAAGGTTTAAGCCAGGAGTTTTAACCAGAATAAACACAGAAAGCACTATTTTTAGAGAAAGCAATGTTTGCTTTAAGATCAGCAAAAAAGAATGTGTCTTTCGACAAAACGAGTGCATGAGGTATAAACACAGCATTAAGATGAGTTCATCCTCATGGTGAAATAGGTGTTGTAGTCTAGTTCTATTCAAGAATAGAAATATATATACAGGATATCATGGACAGCAGCTGTAAAAGGCGTTGACTGATGTGCAGAAAAGAGCTGGTAGAGCAGATGGGTCCAGGACAGGGAGGGGGGGGTTTACCAAAACCTTTTAGATCACAGGCCAGGAGACATGAAACAAAACGGTTAGAGATCTTGACAGTACTAATGCACTCAGGGCAATCTAAGCTGCCTCCTTCATTATTCCATTTTAGTTTGAGAAAAAAACAAAAACAAACCTGATTGGATAATGATAATAACAGTCTGAATGTTGTGTGAAATTTTGTGAAATTAACTATTCTATTA
>NW_015539853.1:148183-193241 GCF_001515605.1 Sinocyclocheilus anshuiensis
CTATTCTATTAAGTCAGTTCACCCTCCCCCCCCACCCCAAATGCTGAAATGTACTTACCCACAGGCCGTCCAAATTATAAAAATATAGATGAGTGTTTCTTCATCAGAACAGATTTAGAGAAATTCATCATTACATGGACCAATGGATCCTCTGCAGTGAATGGGTGCCGCCAGAACGAGAGTCTTATAAAAACAGTGTGTGTGTGTGTGTGTGTAGGTAAATAATCTGTCATTAAGGCGTTTTAACTTAAAACCGTTCCTTCTGGCCAATACGAGTCCATAATAACACTTCACCCAGTGAAAAAGTCCTCTTGCATCAAAATCCACTGACATATTTGTTTAGAGATATTTTGGCTTGTAAACAGTGCTTGATATTAGGGATGCGCCGATGCAATATTCATATTGGGTATCGGCTCCGATAGTGCCATTTTTCAGAGAGAGCCGATCCAAATCCTAGATCTCTCCAAGATCATTCTGTGTTCCCATTATACTTGATTTGTAAATACGTCTATGATTTTGCAAAAAGGACTTTATCTTCTTACCGGAGTTTAATGTTGTTTTGTCACTTGCTACCGGGTGTCTGTGAGAACAAAACACAGGCGTAGAAAAGTCTATAAATTGTTTTTAACATGCACAGTAACTGAAAAATGTATTTTAATTTTATAGTATATACTTATATATAAATACATTCATGAATGTTTTTAATGAATGGATTTTATAATAAAACAAATAGCAATGTGTAACATTTTACCATATTTAGTGCAACTTTTATTTCTTCCCCACAAAATATTTTTTCACTAAATGTTTGGATTTCTAAAATTATTGTGCACTGATTTTTCTAGAATAACTTTTGCTGCCGAATTATCCACTAACCTAGTTTATGATACATTTTTGTCAGATTATAAATATACATAGGCCTATATTTTTTCATATTTATTTATTTTATTTTATTTATAATGAAGTAGTCTGTGTCTAGTAGATCGTGAAAGAATGATTATCAGTTCCACACACTGATATATAAATTCTACATTTATTTAAATGAGGGAAAAAAACTTCACTGGTATCGGATCGGTCAATACCGAACCCTAGGTATCGGAATCGGAGGCGAAAAAGGCGGATCGGAGCATCCCTACTTGATATGTGCATTTTTATTTAATGATTCAGACGAGATTACTTTTTCACTGAAGCAAGCAATATTATGCATAGAGGACTTCAGCCGGAAACAATGGTTTGAAGTGAAAAACGTCATCATGCTGTATTTCTTTCTTACAAACAGGCAGCTTTTTGCTTCACAAGATGTTAAATGATGCACTGGAGTTGTGGATTATTGACTGGCTTACTTGTGGATTATTGAGATGTTTTTATCAGCTGTTTGGACTCATTCTGACAGCACCCCATTCACTGCAGAGGATCCATTGGTGAGCAAGTGATGTAATGCTTAATAATTACTCCAAATATTTTCTGAATGAAGAAACAAACATCTTGGATGGCCGAAGGGAGAATACATTTTCAGCAAATTTTCATTTTTGGGTGAACTATCCCTTTAAAAAAAAGAAGATACAACACAAAGCATGCAAATCAAGACATGCAGCCAGCAGTAGTTTTACAAGTACATGTTGACTGTAAAGGACATGACAAGCAGATGCAAAATAAAAATGAGCAAAGCAACAGGATGCCATATGACATTAAAGTGAGTTTTGTAAGTAAAGCCAAGAGACGGCATTTCCCCCACCATATAATTGATTTGAATTTTTAGCATTCATGCAGACATTGTTTCCCACATCAGTTACAACATACTGAGAGTAAAAAACAAAACTTACTTCATTCACACCTAAAATGGAAGAGAGAATAAACAGATTAAGGAAAATAGTTCTGATATTATAAAATCTCCAGCCGGTGCTCTATTTAGTTTTACTTTATTTACAGACAAACGTAACAGGCACAAATCGATGAACACAGGTGATAACATAAATATAGAGTCATTCTGAGGAAAATGACTGAACTTTGGCAGGACAACCTTTAAACAGTTGGCAAATATTTTGTCCTCCTAGGGAGCTGTTTTTGGATCTTTCTCACGATCGACTCCTAGAGTTTAACCTGGACTCCCATACAATACAGGTCTTAAGCACTTATTTCATACCAAAAATAGGTACAAAAGTTTATTAATTACTTTGGAAAACTCCATAGTGGTTGACAAAAGGACATTACAGCACTTTAACCCTAATATCAGTTTTTAGAACACCAGTCTTTTCTAACAACTAAATGCCTATTGTTGGGTGATACATACTTAACAGGCCTGACGTACTTTATTTAGTAGTTTTTGGAACTCATTTGTTTGCCAACACAGAGTTTTTGAACATTAGCATAAATCTTCTAACATAATCTCAGAACCAAATCTTTTTACATAAAATTGGAATTAAAAGGCTCTAATCTCTTCATAATCCAAAAAGGGCTGGGGGAAAAAAATGAAGTGTATTAACTAGACTAAAATGCAACATTCATATTTTTATGAGATAGTAGTTTTAAATTGTTTTTAAATGATGCATTGGATGGTTAAAACTATGGAAGCTTATTTCCGCTACAGAATAAAAAATAAAGGTACCTGTGAGTTTGCATCTCGCAATTCTGATTTTTTTTCCAATTTCTGAGTTTACAACTGTTTGTCGCAAAAAAAAAAAAAAAAAAAAAAGGATACAACTTTTCCTCCCTCACAAATCTTTTTTTTTTTTTGCAACTGTCATTGCAATTGCCAGTTTCTCTCACAATTCTGAATTTTCATCTTAGAAATGCGAGTTAACACCTAATATTCTCACTTCATGTCACAATTATGACTTTTTTCCCTCCGAATCTGGAGAAAGGCAGAATTATGATATAAACTAAGGCTGTTTTCGTGTGGCAGATAATTCAAATCTGAATTATGAGAAAAAGTTGCAATTACCTTTTTTTGGGTGGAAACAAGCTTCCATAGTTAAGGGAGCAACAAGCAACATTATATACAACTTCCACTTGTGATTATGAATACTGGCTAGAATTTTCCAGTCTTGCTGATGGTTACACGACTACAAAACATGTACGACTTCCAAATATATGTCTGAAACACAGCCCAGAACATTTTTTTCAGCTTGCTTCTTTGTCAAACAGTGTAACACTTTACATTTATGACTATTTTTCTAATCCACTGCAAATCCAGCATTGCTCCCTAAATGTTTTGTTAAGCATTTGCACCGTTTGGAATGACATGCAATACACCTCAACTCTTGAACTTGAAAAGCACATGTTCTTTCAACAGACGCCAGAGAGGACAAAGATATGAGCCAACCCGCTTTGATTTACAGTGCTTCAGCCTAATGTATAGTTACATAATGTACACACACACACACTAACAAGTACACTGTATAGATTAGGGCTGCACAATAAATCGCATGTGATATTTAACGCGCATCTTATCAGTGAAACCGGTTCTGTAATCAGCGGTAAATCTCCATCACCTGCGGGCTTTCACATTGAGCAGCATTAACTACACAGAGCCGTTGTTCACTAACGAGCTGCGCAAAACCACGTTCATATTCGCGCGATTTTTTGCGCATCTCCTCAGTGAACAACGGCTCTGTGTAGTTAATGCTGCTCAATGTGAAACCCGCAGGTGATGGAGATTTACTGCTGATTACAGAACCGGCTTTCTGACAAGATGCGCGTTAAATATCGCATGCGATTTATCGTGCAGCCCTAGTATAGATGTAAAAGAAATACATTGTGTGTGTAAAGAGTAACTCTCAGACACATGTACAAAACATGATCTTTTAAATAAAACCAAGTCCTGCACGGTTCATCAGATATCTAGATTTTGCTCGGTGTAAAAATAAATGTTACTCTGCACTTTGTTTGCAGATGAATGGAAATACAAGCTGACAACCGAAGAAAGAAGACCCTCCCTCGTCCCAGTTTGGAAAGCCCTACTGCCGTACTTTTCCGGGAATGTAGTTCCGGTCAATACTTTCGTCCTGCAGGAACATGTGAAGACAGCGTTCGTTCTGGGCCAAAGGATGACCTGCAATTCTGAAGAGGAATATGAGCAACATATTTATGTATGCAATCCATGAAATCTGGACAAACTCAAGTCTTTTTGTTAGTATATGTGGAAAAAAATTCACAATATATTTGTGTAATCATTTCACGCCCTCAAACACTAATAATTTGCGTGGCTGACTTGTACTTCTTCTATAATTTAGAAGTGTCCGTCAGGTATAATTTCGATGACTAACCTGTTGATGAACTGTTCAAGCCCAGATCGTCTCTCCTCAATAAAGGACTCCTCAAAAATGCCCTCATCTCCACGGAAGGGAAGCTGTCTCTTCAATGCCTTTCCAGGCAATGGAGGCACAACAATCTAATAAATATTTTCACACATTTTAAAAACTATTTTAAGTATACTGCATCATATTTGATAGAAGAATTTCTAAGGCTTCTGAATTATCAACGTTATAAAAAAAAACTTGAAAAACCTGTTGTGTGCAATCTACTACATGCCTTCTGTCATCTGACTGATAGTTATTATACTTTTTCAGTAAGTATACTTCTAAAAAATGTAAATTAAAAAAAAGTATTAAATATGATACATCAGACTTCTGAGAAGCTTTTGTCCATCTCTCAATCATCTTTGTGTTGCATTTCACCATATTTCACCCCCCACATTAGAAACTACAAAACTTTGACCATAAAACTAAACATTTAAATTTAATCTTAATAGGATTGACAACTGATCAATATGCATGTTATGCAAGTAGTGTGCTATACTGTTATAAAAATCTCACTGATTATTTTTTCCATATAAAAAACAACAGCACTATTTCCTTATTTTTGCTGTTTGAATAAAACACAGTTTGAGGTGTTTTTCTTCTCTTTTAGTGTGAGCTCCAAATTCTCACTATATCATACTATATAGGCCTGACGTATCAAAAATGATACAAAAATAAAACATACATTTTAATCACACAGAGTTGTGATACCTTGCTGTCTCTTTCCAGCTCATTCTTCAGCCACTCGAAGTCGCTGTATCTTCGTCGAACACACGACTCCTTCAGTTTAAAAATGGGAAGATTTGTCTGGATTTCAACGGAGAAAACAGAATAAGTCACATGATTATTAAATAATGTCTACATATCTTAGTTGTGTACACGATGCAGAATGTTCTCGAATTCATTTAACACAAACTGAGATATTATTAAACCCACAAAATGATTTATTTGCAAACAGTAACGCGACCAAATGTTTATCTTAATGGTTTAAATACAACTCGCTAGAGGTTGATGGTTGACAGAGTAACAACAACGGCCAAATTAGCTCAATATCTCTGCGCTAAACTGCGCAAATCCAACTTGCTCGCACAGAAAACCGATTTTAGACCAAAACCTAGCAATTCACACAATAAAATCACGTTTTTAAAAGCTCTGCGAAGGACAGGATTCTTTCACGTCGAATGAGGTGTTAGTTAGCATTAGCGCGCAGGCTAACGTTAGCTAACTTAGGCCAAATCGAACCGCAGCCTCTCTGACACAAACACACAATCACATTCATTCACTGGGCCAGCCTACCTTCATCCGGACTTCGTAAGTGGTGAAGCGATTGCGGCCGACTCCTATAGTCTGCGGGTCGAACACATCGATTTCCAGAAAGTTGCTGGGAGGGCCGTAGGCGTCCGTCAGGTCCTGCGGTTTAGAGTTTAACCGGCGAGTGTCGGCCACTGTGGCTTCGGACATCTTTGATGACTTCTTTCAGACTAACTACGTCGAGGTGTAGTCTAGGGCACGTACCGATGAGAAGGTTTTGATTAAGACATTAAATCGATGGAGGTTTTAAAATGGGCTAGGGTACTTCTGCGAACGAAAACTTGGATGTGTCCAGTTCAGCGACACCACAGGAAATCCTGCGTTTCTCGCACCCCTGATGCGACGATATGTGTGCAGTTTGCCAATAGACGTTCTGTTTTATGATGACTGACAGTTAATTGACCTATAAGAATGTAGAAGACCGAGAAGGGGGTGGGCTCTTCAGGGTTCCGTAAAATTTCATAACTGGAGGAGAGACTGGAAAGGTGTGGATTTTAAAGGGGTTATATGATGCGATTTCAAGTTTTCCTTTCTCTTTGGAGTGTTACAAGCTTATTGTGCATAGATAAGATCCCTGAAGTTGCAAAGACTAAAGTCTCAAAACCAAAGAGATATTCTTTATCAAAGTTAAGACTCTGCCACGCCCCCTAAAACGGCTCGTTCTAACACGCCCCCACATATCTAGGTCACTATGTGGAAATATTTGCATAATGTCGCCCAAATGTTCACGCAAAGAAAGAAGGCGTGGTTTCAGTAACCGCAGTTAGTGTTGAAGCAGCCATGTCAGAGAGACGCTGTGTGTTTCTAGGCGAAAGCAAAAGCACTTTATTTGGCCTTCCGAAAGTAGATGCATTTAGGAATCTTTAAGATCACTTACAACAGAACAGCAATGCATTTTATGGACGACCGTTTCATGAACCTAGGAGAGGAGGTCATTCTGACTTTGCTATGACAATCTGGTGCTTCTGAATCAGCTACTGTTTTGTTATTAGTTTAAGTATTTGCTATTGACTGTTCAAATGCGGAGTTTTGCGCATCGTGTGTGTGTGTGTGTGTGTGTGAGAGAGAGAGAGAGGGGGTCACATCACAGTGGAGTCAGCTGTCTTAACCGTGGCTTGTGTACTGCAAACACATACCAGCTTCATCACTGTGTCTGTCACGCAACTCTGTTCCCCTTTTCGGGCTCTGTCTTTACATTTTTTTTGCTAGATGAAGCTTGCGATTATGGTAAGGGGCGTTACATTTCCGACGAGTGCTTGCGGTGTTCGGCCAATCACAATGCACTGGGTCAGCTGGCCAATCAGAGCAGACTGCACTTGTTGGAAGGAGGGACTTTGTAGAAAACGAAGCATTTGAGAGAGGCGAGGCATAGAGGACCTACAATAATGTACAGTATTTGAAAAATAATGTGTTTTTGAACATTAAAGCATGTCAACATATTCTGTTACACCAAATACACAAAATAATGATCTTTAAAAAAGCATCATATGACCCCTTTAAAATGTAATTTCTCGGATAGTCTTTTTTTTTTAACCCATTAAAACATTATTAGCACACTTAAACATGTTCTATTTAGCACATTTGTTGATTTCAGTGTTGTGGCAGCCTGGCAGGCCTAGTCGTGATGAATAGAAAATGTTTATATGGCTATATTAAACGACCTGCTTTAAAACATGCAAACGTACCAAAATAATGCATAGAAGAAAATAAACTAGTGTTGTTTTATAGTTTACTATAGTTTGCATAAGCCTACTATTTTGAATTAGTTTTATTTTTACTTTTAGGTTCTGTTTTCATTTTAATTTTAGTTAAAAAAAATTGTAGTCATATTGTTGTATGTTTTGATATTTTTAATAGTTAATTTATTTTTATTAGTTGTATTTTTATATGTCTGTATAGGTTTCATTTCAGTTTTGGCTTTAATTATTTTAGTACAACAAATTAAAAATGTGAAATGTTTCCTTGAAAACTAGCTGAAATAAAATATGTTTGTTTTTATTTTATTTTATGTAAGCAACGAACATGTTTTGTGGTTGTAGTTTTAGTTTTAGCTGACTATAAAAAACCATGCCATTAATTAACTTGGATTCAGATAGGCCTACTTTAATTTTAATGTTAAAATATAAATTTTCCCCCATTATTTTGTTATATGGCATATTTTGGGTTATAGTCAATCACACAAACAAAAAAGAATTAAAGCCAAAAGCATCTTTTTATAAAACTTCCTACTCAGATAATATAGATATCACTATCTGTGCTGTATTTTTATTTCTGAAAGGATTATTCAGATATTAGTTTTACTCGTGTTTATTTGGTGAAAATTACATGATTTGATATTACATAACTGTATACAGACCTTGGCATTCCTCTACCTCTGGAGGATGCTAAACTTTAGCATAAAAAAAAACAAGTTAATGTTAAATCCAAACCATCTTGAATGATTACCCTTGTGGGGAAGTCGTGGCCTAATGGTTAGAGAGTCGGCCTCGTAACCCAAAGGTTGCGAGTTCGAGTCTCGTACCGGCAGGAATTGTGGGTGGGGGGAGTGAATGTACAGTGCTCTCTTCCACCTTCAATACCACGACTGAGGTGCCCTTGAGCAAGGCACCGAACCCCCAACTGCTCCCTGGGTGCCGCAGCAAAAATGGCTGCCCACTGCTCCGGGTGTGTGTTCATGGTGTGTGTGTGTTCACTGCTGTGTGTGTGCACTTAGGATGGGTTAAATGCAGAGCACTAATTCCTAGTATGGGTAACCATACTTGGCCACATGTCATGTCATGTCATGTCACGTCACTTCACTTTTTTTGACACCGACTGCCTTCTTTATATGTCTTTTTTTGATATTTTTTATTTTTTGAATGACATGATAAATTCAAATGGAAGTGCTGATACACCAATTAACTATTTACTGCAGTCTTGCAGTTGACAGATGTGTAACTCTCTACAAATACGCTGTTTTGGAATAAATAATTTCAGGCATCAGGTTAAAAAGACCAGCAGGATGACGTTGTTTGCCTCTGTGAACTAGCCGTTTACTGCCCGACGAGCACTAGGACCCGGATGAGCACAGATTTGGCGTGGTCTGCTCCAACATTATGAAGCTGCAGGCGCCCCTGTCAAAAGTGTAGCGTTGGCCACACGCGCGCTGCACGGGATGCTGCTGTACATTACAGTGAGGGACTGCTGAAGTCTGTTACGGAGTACTCAAGAAAATTATTCTCTTCGACATGGAGATCACAGATTCCACTTGTGAGTATGATTTTTTCCCCACACGAAAACAGCCATACAATTATTGTCTTCGAAATAAGTAATAATGCGTTATTTGAATGTTTTAACATTATTAAAGTAGCCTAAGTCAATCGCATCTTTTCTGTGTACCTGTGCTGGAAAGTGAATCTGATGTTATTACACAATTCTTATATATATTTTAAGATAAAAAGGAAACCTTATAAACACACTTAAACCGTTCTGTTAGTGATGCAATATATGGTTATGAATGGATGGAAAGCATCACTATATCTGTGTCAGACTAGGGTAATTTCACGAAAAGAATGGCTTTTTGTTCCCCTATGAACATAAACGTAAATAATTATTTACTTTATACATAATTATTTATAATTACAATTATAACCATTTTTTATAGAGTTTGGTGGATATATATTTTTTTACATTTCTTTGTTATTATGTCCCCAGAATATACAGTGTGTGCCAATTTTGTTAGCATCACAACTCCCCCTTACGGAAATGATGTACAATTCCTTAAAAAGGCATAATGACATCATAATGACATAATCACCCTTTCTGCATGTGAACCCTTCAAGTAGGGGACCATCTGGAATAGTCAACCCTGTTGTCATGATTTTCTACAGTAAATAAAAATGTTTAAAATATAATTGCTCTTAAATGCATACTTTAAGTCTATTATGTATAAAAGCTTTAATAAATATACTTAAAATTCAGTTTTTAAAATCAAAAGGCTGCTATTTTGTGGAAAGACACTTATATTGACAAAATATCGTTCTTCTCATTTCTTTTGTGTACCTCAAAATTATATTTTGTTAAAGGTGTCATATGATGTTGCTAAAAAGAACATTATTTTGTGTATTTGGTGTAATGAAATGTGTTTATGCGGTTTAAGGTTAAAAAAACACATTATTTTCCACATACTGTACATTGCAACTTTACAGATCTTCTTTATGCACCAAGAGCTTGTAACACTCCAAAGAGAAAGGAAAAATTGAAATCGCATCATATGACCCCTTTAAAGGCCCAAATGAATATGTCTAGTGTAAGGAAAGCATATACTGTTTACAAAAGTAATAACAGTAAAATTTTAACTCCTGTTACATTAATACACCTCCTTTTGCGGATTACTGCTGTAAAATATACAAAAATATATTCCTCTCATCCTGCATTCTTCATGTCCCTAAATTTCCATTGACCCAGCTATCAGCTCCTTCATCCTGCTGTTCTGAGCTGGTTGAAGGCCAGTTCAGCATGATGGCTATTCATGATCTGAAAGAAGACTTCCTTGCCCCTCATGCAGGAAATCCGCTTGAGAATGTGTTCAACTCTGAGTTTGTTTGCATGGATGCCAGGAAAAAACAGCCCATCAGCTACTTGTTGCTGTTTTTAGTTATAGGGGGATTTTGGAAATGCCCTTTTAAGTGTTTGCTTGCTTCTTGTGAGGAGCATTAGTGAGTTTAGACACATAGGTGAACCTCACACCTTCAAATTTTATGAAAACTGTAGGGTCTGTGTGCTCTTACTCTGCTATGAATCATTAGTGTTTTGTTATGTTCAAAAACAGTTCAAAAGTTTGGGGTCGGTAATATGTACATTTTAAATTAAAATGTTTGTATTTTGTAAAATTATTTTATTTAAATGTTTTTTTTATTGAGGTCTCTCATGTTTACCAAGGCTGCATTTAATTGATCAAAACTACAGTAAAAACAGTAATATTGTGAAATATTATTACCATTTACAGCAACTTTTCTATTTTAATATAATTTAATGTGTAATTTATTGCTATGATTGCAAAGCTGAATTTTCAGCAGCCATTAGTAGTTAAATTAATGGTTTGTTTTTTTCCCAATTGACCCTTCGCAAAAACCCGCCTCCCTTAGTTACTGTTGCTATGTCTGACAAGCCATGGCACTCTCACGCCACACATCATGTTCTCACGCAGTGAAAAATACATCGCGAAGCAAAGAGGACACTAATGATGCGCCAACAGACAAAGCAGAGCAGGTATGAAACAAAGTCTCAAGTTTCAAATGTTGTCTTTGTTTTTTTTAAGAAATTCAAACAATAAATACCATTTTGTGGCTCTTTAAAGCATCATGACAGATCGCTATAGTGCCTCAGTTCAAGCAGCACGTGAACCAATAATCTCTTTACTAGTTATAGCACCAAATAAACATGATTGAACATCAGAAAGTATCTTGTTTTTCAACCACAGAAAGACATCAATACACACACCATTTTTCAAGTTCAAGTCCAATGACATTAAATATACTCTCCTGTCTGGTTTGTTTGTCGAACAAAATGGCAGATTCTGCGTTATGATTGGTCAGATTGCCTGTCAATCAAACTTCCGGCTAAGGGTCAATTGCTATTTAATTCACTGATTAATTGATTAACAGCAGTTCTAGTCATATATTTGAAAATATGCTTAATGCCTTTGATGCGAGACTTTTCAAGATGAAAACTGTGAAAGGTGGGAGTGAGGGGTCTGAATTGCACCGATTCCTCCAGTTCCTTATTCACATGGCTTACATGTATAAATACCCATGGCCAAACAGACAAAGGCTTCTCTCTTCAGCAGCTTGTGAGCCTGATGGGTCCGCACAGGCCTGACACTGTCTCTCACTACAGCATTCCTCAGCCTAAACACAGCCGTCAAGGGCGGCTCTTGTCTGTAGAAAAATCACACAGAGTTATAACGGTACAGAAGGGCTGGAATGGTCCTTGTAGGCCCTTCCGCTCTCGTGTCCTCAAAGGGTGGAAATCAAAGGCAGTCATCACAGGGGCTTGCTTTGGATGACCGTGTTAACCCTTAATGAAAGAAGGTCAGATGCTGAGATCCGGGATAAAGCTGGAAGAGCTTTTCCTAATCAACCTTCCTCAATCCCATTAGTCATGCAAAATAGCAGACAAGATATGGGTAGGAGCAGGGATTAGAACTGAAAGATAAGAATTTCAAGGAAGATTTGCATACATGTTTTAGCTTTTTTTTTTAGTCATTCTAAATGTGTCTCAACTGGTTTTGTCCATACAGTGAAAGTCAGTGGAGTCCAATCAGACTCCATTGACTTAAAAGGGCTAGTTCACCCAAAAATTTAAATTTTGTCATTAATTACTCACCCTCATGTCGTTCCAAACCTGTAAGACCTTTATTCAGCTTCGGAACACAAATTGATTATTTTTTGATGAAATCTGAGAGCTTTCTGACCCTGCATAGACAGCGATGCTTGAACTACCATGTTCAAGGCCCAGAAAGGTAGTAAGGACATTGTTAAAATAGTCCATGTCACATCAGTGGTTCAACCTTAGTTTTATGAGAGTACCACGATGCATGCATGTGGTGCTGCTGACGCAGAAGCCGGCATTCTGACGTAGAACCCGGATGCGCTGTTCCTTGTTTACGAGCAGAGGATGCACACAAATGTGTCGTGGTATTGTCGTGAACATGCATCGAAGACTGACACAGAAGAGAAGAAATTGTTGAATAAAGTCATTATTTTTGTTTTCTTTGCGCACAAAAAAGTATTGTCGTAGCTTCATATAATTACGGTTGAACCACTGATGTCACATGGACTATTTTAACGATGTCCTTACTACCTTTCTGGGCCTTGAACGTGGTAGTTGCATTGCTGTCTATGCAGGGTCAGAAAGCTCCTGGATTTCATCAAAAATATCTTAATTTGTGTTCCGAAGATGAACGAAGACGAACTATCCCTTTAACTTTATGGACATAAAAAACACTTTTTCAGAATTATCTTCTTTTATGTTCCACATATAAAGAAAGTCATACAGATTTGAACAGCATAATGGACAGAAATGATGACAGAATATTCCTTTTTGGGTGAACTGTCCCTTTAAGAAAAAAAGTCATCATCAGTTTTCAAACTGTTTTCCATCTGCTAGATTAGTGTTGTTATTAACGAATAATAATAATAATAATAATAATAATAAGCGAATACATGTAAGTTGAAGTACTTAAATTACTAAACCTAAAACTGAAATAATATTAAATTAAAGCTAAATAGAAAAATGGCAAAAGCCCATAACAAAATTACTAACACTGAAATGAAGCTGAAAACTGAAAATATAAAAATAAAAGGTTTTACAGCCAAGGTTGTTGTTGAGTAGAATGTACAAATGCAACTCTCATGACCGCGTACCTGAAGTCTTATGACTGCAGTGTAGAAACAGAGACGAAAAGATATAGCAAAAGGCTGCTCTGTTCCTTCGCTATAAATCCAACCTGGTTATGAGCTGACACTTGTCATTTTTGATGTACATTGTGCTGATGAGCAGGTTAGTCCTCTGGTGTCTCTTGACTGCCGTTAATTTTCTGATTGGTTGCAGAGTATCATAAAGCAACTGCATAATACTTGGTTTCAAATCCCAAAGAGACACTCAATCCTCCAAATGTTTTATGTGAGTGAAAGTGTGAGTGTGAATGCCAATGATAAAACCGTCATCCCTGTGATTTACAGAATCTGTAATGTTAGCATTATCCTCCAACCAGAAGACATTTCTTGGGGTGGAAAGATATTTAGGACTTTAAATGAAGCATCTCAAGTTTCAGTGGTCGCACAGTGCATGAAGTAAACAATCATAAAACGCGTATATAAACTTGTTGCAGGAGGATTTTTTCCCATGCTCATTAAGCCATCCATAACCATGTTGTCATCCTCAAAGCCTTTGTCCCTTCCCTTTCAATTATGTGGCCTGTTGTTCCTCTGTAATTGACCCCACCAAGCGAGCTGTCATCCACTAAAATACTGAGCATTATATTATAGCCATCTCGCACTGATATCCATGTGGCCTCCATGTGACCTTGACTGGTGTTCATCAAAGCTGCTTCTATGTATCGGCCCTACTCGTGTGTCCTGTATAGCTATGGCTATGGAATCAGACAGCTGATCAGCTTTTTTAAGGATCGTGTGGTCGTGGTATTCTGCATATGAAGCTTGTAGGATCTGAACCCTCATTCCTCACCGTTATAGGAGAAACCTGACATGGTCTGTGGATAAGACCACTAAACAGGCACAGATGGTGCGTGTTGTAGATATGGTGTGTTCTATGATTTTTGTAGTGTTTTGTTGGAAGCGGTTCAGATGGGAGGGTCCGGAGCTGAGAGAGAGATCGTGCTAGTTAGCGGAGGACTGATGGTATGTCATTTTTGGGGGTGTGTGGAGGAGAGGAATAGGAAGCAGAAGGTTAGGGATGATAGAAACTGCTGTCGTCAGCCCCAACAGGAAGCTACAGCTGCAGGACATATCCCCTTACCCACAATGCCCTTACCTCAAGACCGCACAGCTGCTTTCCTTAGAATTTGTTTTGCAAGTGTTAGTGTGTTTGTGATTGTGTTCAGTGATGTATTAGGGTGAATGTATGTTTGCACTGTATTTCTGAATGCTATGCGCTGCATTGTACTCTTTTCCTCAAAGGTGATGTCATTGTGTAATTTTGAACCTCACAATGCCACATTGTCTAGCTACTTGGCCGAGCCACTCAATGAAAGTTCAGTTGGAATGTTGTTTAAAATGTGCCCAGTTTAAACAAAGCAAGTACTTTTTTCAAATCTTAGTTTGAATGTAAATTGCTGTATTGCAGATTCCCAAAATAAAAAAGCAACTTGGTCGTTTGATCTATAGGTTGACAGATGCTTTTTTTTTTTTGAGGATACTGATACAATATAACAATTATAATTAAACTAAAACAGTAAAAACATTTTATTTTATTAAAATATTTAAATTTACTTCTATTAATGAAATAAGATTATATTTAAATATTCATATGCATGTGTTTTATCTATATTAATCATTTTACATTTTTCAATGTATAATTTGTCATTTGAATAATAATGGCATAACAGGTATTATATAAGGTATAATAAAATATTATTTTTACTAGTTATATTATATATTACATATATTTTTATACATATTATATATAACTAGATGCTATATATAATTATATATAACTTAATATCTAATCATTATAAATAATAGATAAATAATATCAATTTATTCATTTAATACATTTATTTACATTTGGAATAATTAAAAAAAGTAATTATAGTTTTTTAAATATAATTAATTAAATATAAATATTGATAATTATTAATTGTCTTTTAAGTTGTTTTGCGATCAGTTGTCCCATTCATTTAGTTAGGTATTTATGTCTACTGTACTGTTTAGTTTAAAATGCTATGTGTTTTTCTTTTGACAAAGTAAAAATGTATTCATAATTAACAGTGAATTTATGTAAACAAGACATTTGAATATGAATATATTTGGATATATTGTTTCCTACTAAATGCATTGTTGTGTAATGGCAGTGCTGGGGTCTATAACCAATTACCGATTAGAAAAGTGTATCTCTGTAGAAACTGGTCAAACCAATTACCTCTAGTTGGGTCACTTAATCTTTTTCATTACATGCACATATGTGACCCTGGAGCACAAAACCAATTTAAGGGTCAATTTTTTCGAAATTGAGATTTATACATCATCTGAAAGCTGAACAAATAAGCTTTCCATGGATGTATGGTTTGTTAGGATAGGACAATATTTGGCTGAGATACAACTATTTGAAAATCTGGAATCTGAGGGTGCAAAAAAATCTAAATATTGAGAAAATCGCCTTTAAAGTTGTCCAAATGAAGTTCTTAACAATGCATATTACTAATCAAAAATTAAGTTTTAATATATTTACAATAGGAAATTTACAGAATATCTTCATGGAACATTATCTTTACTTAATATCCTAATGATTTTTGGCATCAAAGAAAAATCTATAATTTTGACCCATACAATGTATTTTTGGCTATTGCTACAAATACACCCCAGCGACTTAAGACTGGTTTTGTGGTCCAGGGTCACATATATGACTAATAAAAGTGTTGATGAGAGAAGTCTTTATTTTAATTTGGTCTGTCTTTTGTCACTTTAAATTTAAATACAATGTGTCTTTGGTCTGTGAGAGCCGGCAGACAGCACAGATGCATTAAAAGAGCCACTGAAGCAGTCAGATGGGGTTCACCAACCTCACATTCCCACACATTACACACGAGATGCACGGCAGCAAAAACAGGCGAGCCTTCAGAATAGCTGTAACTGAGCTGACTGTGCTTAGTTCCACAAACTTGACCCAGTTTCCAAAGAGAAGCATGGCCAGCAGAAGACACAGAGGCACGGAGAGTGTTGTGTGGGAACTTGAGTTGCTCGGAAAAGGGACGGGTTGCTCCCTTGCCCATGTCAGCAAGTGCACAACCAGACAATGGCCCTCTGGAGAGCTGTGGCCCTGCAGATGTGATTGCACTGCTCTCAGTACAATAACAGAGTCATCCTCCTCTCTGCTCGCGGAGTTTCCGCCTCCTACTCTTCTTCCGCCCCTCTCTTTTTCTTGTTTCCTCTAACAGACACATACACATTCACGTTTCCTGCTCTCTGAGAGCGAGGAAAACTCTAAGGAGGAGTTAACTGGCCATTAAGCAAATTCAGTGAAAGACAACCGAAAGATAGCTTATCAATGGTGTGATTTAGAGTGATGCCTTTTGGAGATCTTGCACTCTTTAAGATTCGGAAGTGAAATTTAGTTTGTTTTGGACTTGAGGAGGAAGGATCACAAATTTACGACTATTTAATATGGAAATTACTTACTCTGGAAAAGTTTCCAATGTAAAGGAGAAAACTGTAAAAAACAAAAAGAATTTGTGAAAAGTTGCATTTTTTATTTTAAAATGTACATTTTTAATAATTTTTATAATTAATATTTTTCTTAACTATAGATTGTGGATAGTAATGTAGTAGAAGGAGAAGTGAGAAAAAAAAAGATTGAGTGAGAGAGAGAGTTGATCCAGTGCAGACATCCACACAGAAATCACACCAATGCGCATGAACTAAAAGAACTCAAAAATCCTCCTCAACACATTGCAGCTCAGTTTTGGTTTTGTCTGAAAATTGTGGGTTTCTCATCTCGTTCAGCCGTTGAGACCAGTGAGCAGTTAATTGGTTTGCTTTCTTTATCTCTGTCAGCGCTGACAGAAGTGCAAAAGCATTTGGAAATCTGCATTGTGAATTATTTGGTTTCTCCTTTGTTGACCAACAACCAGGAAGGTTTCTGTCCTAGAGTAATGTTATATTTCATTGATTGAGCCACTTAATCTTTTGGATGCATGTTTTTAATAATATGCACTTAGATGTTCATTCTGGAATATATGTTCTTTCTAGAATTACCAAATTTGTGGATTTTTGTTGTTGTTGTTGTATTAAAACTGATTAGACTTAATATTTAAATGATTAGAATTTTTGTACACTTAAAGGAATAGTTTACCCAAAAATGAAAATCTGCTGAAAATGTACTCCCTCAGGCCATCCAAGATGTAGATGAGTTTAGTTGTGTCCTAAATGACACACTATGCACTTATTCTATGTACTCAACTGTCTAGTGTATAAATTATATACGTTTATTTTATCATCCAACATCAGAGTCTTCCACACTTAGTTTTTTTCAGTTACTTAATTGAATCATCCAGGCGTTTGAAGTGCACTTTTTCTTGTTGCTTAATATTTTCAGTGTGAACACACTAATAACACTAAAATGCCAATAGTGCACAAATATGCAAATTGGACGCAACTTTTGTTTCTTCATCAGAACAGATTTAGTAGAAATTTAGCATTACATCACTTGCTCTGCTCACCAATGGATCCTCTGCAGTGAATGGATGCCATCAGAATGAGAGTCCAAACAGCTGATAAAGACATCACAATAATCCACAAGTAATCCACACAACTCCAGTACATCAGTTAATGTCGTGTGAAGTGAAAAGCTGCATGTTTGTAAGAGATAAATACATCATTGAAAGCAGAGGATCTATAATTTTTTCCAGATGAAGAAACAAACTCATCTACATCTTTGATGGCCATTTTCAGCAAATTTTAATTTTTGTGTGAACCACATAATTCTTTTAAAGGGGTCATATGATGCAATTTAAATTTTTCCTTTCTCAATATTTTATATGTTTAAAGCATGTTTTTTGGGCAGTGTAGAGTAGGGCTTGTTGTTAGTCATTTCTCCGATCACAAATGCAGACATGGTTTTATGTTTACGCGGCGCGATGCAACGCAACGCGTAAAAAGACAGTATAAGTCATTATAATCCATAATTATGTCCCCACTGGATGCAACGAATGCCTCGTTTGTAGTGGGTTTTCCTGTTTTTGAATCATCGCTCCGGCCTGACAGGGCATCATCACAATATGGTAGGGGTGTAACATTTCCATCTCACGCTTGAGGTATTCGGCCAATCACAACGCACTGGATAGCTGGCCAATCAGAGCACACCTCGCTTTTTCAGACCGATGAGCTTTGTAAAAATCGAAGCGTTTCAGAAAGGCGGGGCATAGAGGAGAAACAATAATGTACAGTATGTGGAAAATAATGTGTTTTTTTAACGTTAAACCGCATAAACACATTTCATTACACCAAATACACCAAATACTGTTCTTTTTAGCTGCATCATATGACCCCTTTAAAATGGTACAATACAGAGTCACCTAGTAATAGAAATCAGTGTTGTTGTTTTTAGTTTTATTTCAGCCACTGAAGTGTTTACAATTGTGGCCTCATTCTATTGTTTATCTTGCATCATCTTACACAGGATAGTTTTTTTGTTAAATGACTCACGGAAGAGCAAATTTTTACAGCCCTTAAAGTACATATGCTGACACAAGCTCTCTTATATGCTTCACTGTTTCATTGATCTTCACTGTACAATTTAGAAGTAATGAGTAATGCTAAAATGTAATATTTAATGTATACTAATTGTTTAATATTTAATTGTATTATAAATATTACTAAGAAGCTTTGAATTGTGCTATTTTGGTTACTATTTATATTGACATTAATATGCGTGACATGGACTCTGTAACATGTAGGTCACACATTTGGATACCAAGAAATATTGAATGAACAGGATGATCCTCAAAATAGAAGTGCAAGCCCAGAAAAGATCCTTTATTTTGAATTCCCCTTGTTTGCATAGTGGTTTGCGACCTCTGCTTCAAAGCAGTGTTTGTTTTCGGAGCGGTGAGGGTCTAGAAAAGAAACATCATGAGCTATGCAACAGGTTTTTTGATCTGGTTCAGACAGATAGAAAAAACACGTTCAGGGTAAAAGCAAAAGAAAGATCACATATTGCAGTAATTACTTGTGGCCAATAATAATAATTCCTAGATCAGCAAAGCCAAATGTGTGGTAGGTAGCCTTGAAAAGGGGCTTTTCCTTTCCTATCCCTCTCTCTTGAGCAGAGTCGGGGTGTGGTGTGAAGTGCTTACATGTGTTTCTGGTACTTACCCCTGCTTTTTATTCCTTAGCATGAAAGATGTGTGACTCTGATCTCTTTAATCTGTTTCCCAGCTAACAGGGAACGTATAGAACTTTGGCTAATGTTCAGGCAAAGTTTTCTTAAAGTTATGAACAAACTTCTTCCAGTAACATTAATAGAATGTAGAATCATTCTCAGATTCAATTAATAACTGGCAATGATAACTAGTATTAGTGAAAGGGATAGTTCACCCAAAAAAATTAAAATTCTGTCATCATTTACTCACCCTCAAGTTGTTCCAAACCTGTATGAATTTCTTTCTTCTGCTAAATACAAAAGAAGATATTTTGAAGAATATGGGTCACCAAACTGTTTCTGGTCCCCATTGACAATTTTTCTATACTGTGCAAATCAATGGGGACCAACAATAACTTTTTGCTTACCCACATTCTTCAAAATATCTTCTTTTATGTTTAACAGAAGAAAGAAACTCAGGTTTGGAACAACTTTTTGGGTGAAATCTCCCTTGAACCTTTACTCTGTTTACACCAGTCAAAAATCTGATAATTATTTTATTATTTTTTAAATAAAATATTGAAATAATTCAGTAATTTTAAATGATTAAAATTACATTGTAAATAAATGATGTAAAATTAAATATACATGGGCACTGTCAGACCACGAACATAAGTAATGGATTTTCTTTTTTTTTTTTTGTGTCATCAAGCTGAAATTTTATTTATAATCAGTTCCCATAACACTATGAAAACTTTTTTATAGAGTCTTTTAGACCCCAAAAAGAACACAAGTATTAAATCACCAGTAAATGCTGATCAGGATTTTAAAACCAGTATCCATCTATATTTTTCAGGTCCAGAAATTCAAGCTATTTTCCTCAGGTTTCCTTCATAAAATGAATTAGATATGCCCGCACCTACAGACAACCATTATAAATGTTGTTGCATTGTTGACTAGTTCTATATGTGAATGCTTATTCCAGGACTTTCTAAAAATGTTGTTTCTCTTAAGGGGGTTTCTTGTTTCCTGTGTTTGTTAGGCCATTCATTACAGTGCAGCTATTGTTCACCGTGCACTGATTTGGAAGAGTGCTACCATAAGAAATCAATATTTCTTATTTATTGCATTAAACCTTCGGGATATCATGTTTGGCCTTTTGGCAAGGTTTCCTCAACAAACAGCCAAAGAAATCAGATGTCCAACAGCTGAGGCCTGTGTTCAAAACCTCATGACGGATTTTAAAAAGCTCAAATGGGCTGAATGGAAATGCCCAGTCACTCCTAGTAACATGATTAGAAAATAAATGAAAGTTGCTTAAGTATTTAGATCATCTGATGTATGTAAGTGCAATGGGGTTCACAAATCTTAAGAGCACTAGTGATTTTCCCATGTCAGCTTCTGCAAACATGTTTCTGGTCACTGATCCTGTCCTTGTCTTGAATCTCTGTGCAGGTATGGAGCACCTGGTAAAGGAGCTGAGTTTGCTTCTCAAGCTGCTGGAGAACGAGAGTGTGAGTTCAGCCACGGCAGAGAAGATGAGTGTGGTCAGAAACTTGGTCAAACAGCTGCAGCCATCCGGTGAGATTGAGCAGCAAATACATAACAGCTGAGCAGAAATGCTTGGCCAAGGCCTCGCTAAAGAGATTCACACATAAATAATTATAGCAATGTCAAAGTATTTCAGGCAGCAAAATTACTCTAAAGAAAAGGTCTAAAAATGATTCCTAAAAAGTTTACTCTAAAAAAAATTATAGGAATAAAGTGTATGTTATGATTGATGTCCTCTGTTGTATTTCATGTAAGAATTTATGTATGAAGGGTAAAACACACTTTGCTAATGAATTAAATTATTTGTTTATTTATAAATTTATTTTGTAGTGAATGGATCAGACATATACATGAACACGTCTCTCTATGGAAATGGTACCAGCTTTGTTGAATCATTGTTTGAAGAATTTGGTGAGTTTATTGCTGTATTTACTAAAACCTGAACATTACATTTTTTGTGAAAATAAAGAAATTCCTTATAGCAAATAACATATTTTTTTCTGTATTTATGCAACAGTTTTGCGAAACATCACATAAAACATTGTAATACATCAAAACTTGCAGTTGCTGCTAAAAATAGCTAAAAATCATATTCCCAGGATGTCATATGTATTGCATGTGTTTGTAATTGTTCAGTTTTGATGTTTGTTCTCAGACTGTGACCTGCAGGATCTCAGGGACTCGCCTGAAGAGATGAAAGATGTGGAGCAAGAGGAGGCGTCCAAGCACCCACCCACAAAATCGGTAAAAGAATATGTATCAAATACAAAAACATACGCTACCGTTCAAAAGTGTTGGACTAGTAGGTCTTTTAAAGAACTTAATAATTTTGTTAATCAAGGAATAAATTTACTTTTCACAGTCAGTGTATGCCAAACGAGAATAATTAAAAGCAAATTGAAGTGTTTTAGACAGAAAATCATTTTATTTTAAACAAATTTAAATTGAATTTGGTTTTGTTTTGTCAGAGTCCCACAGACACACCCCCTCACCTCCCTACCACACCTCCTCCTGATGATTACTATGAAGAAGCCGTCCCGCTCGGACCGGGCACAGCACCCCAGTATATAACTACTCGCAGTACGTGCAAACACATTAAAGCCTAAGATGGCACAATAACAGACAGTTATGAAACCTAACACAGTGTGCTTATTTACTAGACAACTCCAGCCCTCCAAACTCAATAGAGGATGCTTATTATGAAGACGCTGACAACAATTACCCAACTACTCGTCTAAACGGGGCCAGCAAAAACTCCTGTAAGGAACCTGTGCTGTTTTTTATACTTGTGCCTATGAAAATGTGCTACATTTGTATAGAGTTTTTATAGCTGTTGATGTCAACAGACAATGATTCAGATGCACTCAGCAGTTCTTATGAATCCTACGATGAAGAGGATGAGGAAACTAAAGGCAGAGAGAGGACGCACCAATGGCCCTCAGAGGAGAGTCCAGTCGGTCAAATGAAAGACTGCCGCAAATGCGCCTTCCTGCTTCGCAAGAAACGCTTTGGGCAATGGGCTAAGCAGCTAACAATCATTCGTGAGAACAGACTTCAGGTGAATCGCACTGGAACTGTTAAAAGAAGGGAGACAATCTAACATCTGATCAATTCGGCAAGCTCTAAACATAGCATTTATTCTCCACAGTGCTTCAAGAATCCCAAAGATCGCTCTCCACACGTTGACCTCCCCCTAAATCGCTGCAATGTCATCTATGTGCCTAAAGATGGATGCCGCAAGAAGCATGAGCTTCGTTTCTCCATGCTGGGAGGAGAGGCACTAGTGCTGGCTGTACAGAGCAAAGAACAGGCCGAGAGCTGGCTCAAGGTGCTTCATCGCAATATATGACATAATATAATGGCTATTTACTAACTAAATAAATTAGTTTAAATGATTTTAATATGTGAGAAGCAAGTCATGCACAGTTATGTAGGAAATCCAGGGTTCCCATTGTTGTGGAAAACCTGGAAATATCAGAGAATTTAAAAATGGTGATTTCCAGGCCTGAAAAAGTCCTTGAAATTAATACAATCTTAAAAAAGTCTAGTAGTAATGATTTCTACTTATGCTCAGTGTTATTTTAGTATTATTTACATAGACTATTATAGTATTTGTTAACATTTTAATTAGCTTTTATTTTTATACTTTCAGCTTTCGTTTTAATTTTAGTTTATGTTTTAGTCATTTTTTTTATTTGCTTTTGTCATTGTTTTTTTCCATATTTTTATTTACCTTTATTGTGTTTATATTTCCGTTTTAGTTTGAGTTATTTCAATACTTCAGTTTCAGTTAGTTGCCTAGGCCACATTTCTAAATTTAAGTTTTTATCTTTTATTTTATTTCAGCTTCATGCCAAAATTTGTAATCGTTTTAATTTTGGTTAGCAATAACAACGCTGATGCTCAACTCTGAAATATCTCTTTGTCTAGAAATGTATCTTTGATAGTACAGTATCTATGAAGTTATTTAAAAAAAGTAATTTGGTAATCAAAAATGACAGAATATTGGAGATGAATTAGTCGAAAAGTGTGGGATTTTTCTTTAACAATGATACAGCATTTAGGGCTCATTATGCAAAATTATTTGACCAATCAGAATCAAACCTGATCACTGTATAGCAATAATTCTTGTAAGCTTATTCCCTTTAATGTTCTGACTGTTTTCAGTTTTATCATGTGTGTCGTGGTATCATGGATCAGAATAAATCTGGTTCTGACAGATTTTATTTTATTTTATTAGTTGTATGAATCTCTTCTGTTAAAACTATGTAGGTCATTCAGGAAGTAAGTAACCTGGCAAACAACATTAATGGAAAAGAGAGTTCATCCTCTCCGATGATACTGCGAAAACTAGAGCTGGATAAGGTAAGGCTGAACAGATTACTAGCATCCTGTAGCCCAGAGTACACTACGGCTAAACTCTTACAATATTGACCAGTGTGGTGATGATCCATATAATTGCTCTGTCTTCTTCCCCGGTTATTGCAGATGATGGCACCAGATAAACAAATTTCTGATTCTGACAGCGCAACCAATGGAGACGTTACCCGTGAGATCTGTGAGAATGGTACGGATACAAACGATCAGCTTCTTTGCTTAGCGAATGCTTTTGGGGTCAGAGTCGGTTTTCCAGGTGTGGAACGTTTCCTCTTGTTACTTCTGTGATGTCACGCTGAAACAATAGCATTAGGAAGGATGTAGCTGCTCTGTGCAGTACTTCCTGTGTCTTTGATGTGTCCTGAGGTTTGAAGTTTGTCCTTTTTAATGAGTCACATCCATCTTTTCTTGCTTTTTAGGTTTTGTATTGGCATACACATTATATTGGTACTTAATGGAATATCAGCCAAAGTTAGAAATAGTTTTTTATTGATCATGATTGGCCGATATTGAAATTAACTGTCCATGTTCATTTCCTCTATTTTTACATTTGAATGACCCTTTCTGTCATCTAAAACTCACTTAAAGTTAAATTTTTAAAGCACTAATAATTGTTAAATTGTTAAATGTTATTTTAGTAAATCTCAAAATAATTATATAATTTTCATACTGTATATTATAATGTTGTGATGCCTAAATTCAATTGCATTTAAAACTATTGATTTGTAATATTTTATTTTTATTTATACAAAATAGTATAGAATATTAATATTGACCATTTACCAGTGATCGGCCAAAACATGAAAATAGTTATCGTCTTATTGGTATCATCAAGATTTTTAATAATGTGCACCCATAATTTCATTAAGTTCAAAAAGGAAATGATTTATTAGTAATTTAGTATACGTAAATGACAGAAAAAGTCATGGAAATTCTTTTGCAAAAAAGTGTGCAAAGTTTTTTATGCAGTACTTTATATTGTCTTGAACCCTAAATTCACGTGTAACATTTCAAATGATTGATTTTATTTTTATATAATGTTTTAATGTTTAATAATGATTTATTTGGACAAAATAGTATAGAATTAGCCATTCAGCCATTTATTGGTTATTGTCCAAAACATGAAAATAATTATTGGTTTATTTGTATCGTCCAGAGTTCTTTTTTTAATCATTTCATTTTAAAACTAAGGTTGGGCACTTTTAGATTTCAGGATTTCAATAGCGCACATCCCTTGTTAAGTTCACTTTTCAAGTGTTACAGATGGATCTTGATTTAAAGTATGCATAAAAACACTTGAAATCTCATTGCTGCAAGAAACAGCTATACACTTAAGTATGCTGTTTTTTTCCCCTCAACATTGCAAACAAAGGAAATCAAAGGCATCTTCGTAAATAGAATCCAAACATTTGTTATGTGTCTTGTCCTTGCACTATATGCATCCTCTTTTGATGCTTCCTGTGCTTCTTCCTGTAGGGAAGGGCAAAAAAGGGACATTCTCTGAGCTGACTGGATCTATGAGTCGAGCCGCTGGCAGGAAAATCAACCGCATTATCAGTCTTTCCAAGAAGAAGCCGCCCTTGCCGGGCGAAACCAACACGCTTTCCCACCTGGATGACAATCCCCGTTGTGGTGAGGGGGCATAAATCCACCTTTCCTTTGTGATTAGCTGTTGCTCATTTTCATATTTTGAGACTTTCCTGCAAGTTTCTGAGGGTTTCTTGTCTTTTGCTAGGTTACTTGAATGTCCTGGTCAACCAGTGTTGGAAGGAGCGCTGGTGTTGTGTGAGGAATGGGACTCTGTATCTCCATAAGGACAGAAGGGACATTCACACCCATGTGAGTGCTTTAGCCCTGCATGGTGTAGAAGTCTTACCCGGTCTTGGACCCAAACATCCTTTTGCCTTCCGCATCATGCGAGCGAGCAAAGAAGTGGCCGCCCTGGAGGTAAAAACTATGGATCTTCTGTTACATTGTAAGATGTTTCATTTAAAAAAAGCATATGGGTAATTCTGTATGTATAATCAACCTCAGGCGAGCTGTTCTGTGGAGATGGGCCGCTGGCTGGGGGTTTTGTTGGCTGAAGCAGGCAGCGCTACCACCCCTGAGGCATTGCATTATGACTATGTGGATGTGGACACCATCAGCAGCATCCAGAACGCAGCACGACACTCTTTTCTGTGAGTAGTAGAACTGAGGATATTTAGCCTGTTCCAATTGGAATGTGTAAAGTAGTTCACTCACAGATTTGTGGTATTTTCATGCTAATTCTTGTTTTATTAAATTTTTCATGCCATAGGTGGGCGACCTCCTCTAGCAGCGCCTCCACAGATCCACGGACTTATGATGAAGTACCTTATGAAAGCGTGTTGGTAAGGTGTTAAGTTAAAAATATATCACATATGCATTAAACATGTATTTATTTATTTATTTAAATTGAATTGAATTTAAATTTTTAGTAACAATTACTTAGTGGTGTTTTGTAAAATCACACCCCTCAGCAACAGTAAAGAGTAAAGACTATTCTATTTCAAATAAATGCTGTTTGAGTTTTTTTATTCATCAAAAAATCCTGAATAAAATATCACTGTTTCCACAAAATTATTAAACAGCAGCATTGATAATAATAAGAAATGTTTTTTACACCAAATCAGCATATTAAAATGACTTCTGAAGGATCATGTGACACTAAAGCCTGGAGTAATCATGCTGAAAATTCAGCTTTTCCATTACAGCAATAAATCACATTTTGAAATATATTCAGATTGAAAAGTTAATTGTAATAACATTTCACAATATTGCTATTTTTACTGTATTATTATCAAATAAATGCCTTGTTGAGCATAAGAAATTTCATTCAAATTTTTTTTTTTGGCGTTCATGATCAAAGAGTATAATGAAAACTGATCATTTTTGCTGTGTGTCAGATTTTACTTAGAGATTTTTATGACATTTGAAAAGAATGTTTCAGCCAAGTTAGGTGTTGTTTCTGGAGTTAACTGGAGAATAACCACAGTTCTCTCAGAGTTTTAGTTCATTTTCCAAATTAGCCCGAAAGGCAGCAACAAATATTTATTTTCTCTGGTTTATTCTCTAAAATGTTTTTGTAGTACCATTTCTTTCTTTGTTGGGTGGTTAAGTTATGCAACAATCTTTGTTATGTCTAGTCAGCTACTAATATTCTGTCATTGCAAGCATGTTCCTTTTAAAAAGGAATCCCTAAATAAGCACATTGTGTAATGCTGAAGTAAATACTATCATACTGAAAACCAAGACGTTAACAAAAATGTTTAAATTTTGTTTTGTTGCCACACAAGCTGTAATTGCTCCTCATTTTTTCCCCCTCTACTCTGTCTCTCTTCCACCAGCAGGTAGATGACAATCAGTCTAAACTGAAGCGTTATTCCTCTATGTCCAGTGTGGATACAGCCAAGGGTGACACACAGATCACAGTGAAGCGACACGGTTCCTGTAAGTTGTTTCCACTGGAAAATCACTTTTTTTTTTGGTTAATGCTTTCAGCATCATCTAGACCAGGGTTCCTCAAATCTTGCCCTGGAGGGCCAATGCGCTGCAGAGTTTAGCTCCAACCCTGATCAAACTCGCCTACCTGTGATTTTCTAATGATCCTGAAGACATTGATTAGCATGCTCAGGTGTGTTTGATTAGGGTTAGAGCTAAACTCTGCAGGAAAGTGGATCTCGTGGGCCAGATTTGAGGATCCCTGATCTAGACATGTATACAAACACAATCATAGCTTTACTGATTAAATACCATTTATGACCAATTCCGTCTTATTTTTGTGTTGTAGCTGTGAATCACTACGGTAAATATGGAAAGACGAGGGCAGAAGAAGATGCACGACGGTATCTCAATGAGAAAGAGCAGCTCGAGAAAGAAAAGGAAGTAATCAAGAAGAACCTGTTGTCACTGCGCTCAGAAAAGAGGGTGGTGAAGGAAGAGCTGAAAAAGGCGACTGGTGAGAGAATTGACTGGTTTGACTGTTAATCAATAATATGCAAGGTGGTCTGTTACCATTTTTGCAGTATTTGGCGCCACCTACTGACAATATCCACAGTTATGGGAGTTGTTCATTTAATGTTATATGTTTTGTACACTGCCATTCAAAAGTTTGAGATCAGTAAGATTTGTAATGTTTTCAAAAGAAGTCTCTTTTGCTCATCAAGGCTGCATTAATTTGATCAGAAATACAGAAAAAAACTGTAATATTGTGAAATATTATTGCAATTTAAAATAATACTTTTCTATTTTAATATACTTTAAAATATAATTTATTCATGTAATGCAAAGCTGAATTTTCAGCATCATTATTCCAGTCTTCAGTGTCACATGATCCTTCAGAAATTATTCCAGTATGCTGATTTATTATCAATATTATAATAGTTTTGCTGCTTAATATTTTTTTTGGAAACTGTGATACTTTTTTCAGGATTATTTGACGAATAATAAGTTAAAAAGAACAGCATTTATTCTAAATATAATTATTTTGTAACAACATACACTACCATTCAAAAGTTTGGGGTCAGTATTTTTTTTCTTTCTTTTTTTTTTTGGAAAGAAATGCTTTTATTCAGTAATAAAGACTTATATTGTAAGAAAAATGTATATTTTAAATAAATGCTGTTATTTTTTTAACTTTATTCATCAGAAATCTTGAAAAAAGTATCACGGGTTCCAAAAAAAAAAAAAAAAAAAAGCAGCACAACTGTTTCCAACGTTGATAATAAATCAGCTTATTGGAACGATTTCTGTAGGATCATGTGACACTGAAGACTGGAGTAATGATGGTGGAAATTCAGCTTTGCATCACAGAAATAAATTATATTTTAAAGTATATTAAAATAGACAACCCTTATTTTAAATGGTAATAATATTTTACAATATTACTGTTTTTTCTGTATTTCTGGTCAAATAAATGCAGCCTTGATGAGCAGAAGAGTCTTCTTTAAAACAAATTTAAAAATCTTACTGATCCCAAACTTTTGAACAGCAGTGTACATGTGTGCATCAGATAAACAGCAGAAAGCCATGGAGCAGCATCTGGCCCAGCTGGAGGAAAGCTGCCGGCAGAAGGAAGCTGAGCGAGTGGACCTGGAGCTGCGACTTACGGAGGTGAAGGAGAAACTGAAAAAGTCTCTGACTGGAGGAATGCTGGGGGCGCCTGTGGAAAGCAAACCCACCATTAAGGTACCTGCATTCTTGACTTTTAATATGCTTTTCCCTCAGATGAACTTGATTCTACGGTAACATTTATTTATATCTTAATACCTCTAGGTTCCGGTTAAAAAAACGGAAGATATTTACAATGGTGCCATTGTGCCGGTCAACTGTGCATCTGAAATGAAGAAACGCCCCCCTTCCATCTATGCATCCACCAAAGGAAATGTCATGCAGAAAGCCAAGGTATACGGTTACACAGATATTCGATGAAACACACATGGTGATGCTTGAGATGTGTAACTGTCAACAATAATAAATGTTTTATTCTTCTCTTTTTTATGTGTTATTCTTATCTTTTTTTATTCTGTTCTTTCTGTTTTATTTATTTTGTATTTAGGAATGGGAGTCAAAGAAAGTGATGTAATTATAGCATTGTCATCAGGAGAGTCTGAGGATCTGTTTAAGATGGAGTATTAAAGGAATAGTTCACCCAAAAATAAAAATACGCTAAACATTTACTCACCCTCAGACCATCCAAGATGTAGATGAGTTTGTTTCTTCATCATAACAAATTTGAAGAAATTAAGCATTACATCACTTGCTCACCAACGGCTCCTCTGCAGTGAATGGGTGCCGTCAGCATGAGAGTTTAAACATCTCCTAAAAACATCACAATAATCCACAAGTAATCCACACGACTTCATCACGAGTACATAAGGACATGAGAACATTTTCAGCAATTTTCATTTTTGGTTAAACTATTCCTTTAAAGCGAAGAAGAGATTGTATCTGTGATCATGCCTTCTGTCCACTACACTGCACTTATGCAAGGGACAGTTGATCGTATATTTGATGGTAGCCTGTAAATAAAAATGAATGTTAAATAAAAATTGCATGAAGATGGCAAGGATAAGGGAATGTTCAGGAAACAAAGTGTTTTATAAACACCTGTTTGTTTAATATAAGTGTTAAAATAGGTGCCTGAATTCTATGAAAATTGTCTTTTCACATCTTAATATATTCTGCCACAGGATACTGATGTGGCCTTCCTGCTGATTTCTTTGTGCAGTTTTGAGAACAGTGTTAATATCTCTCTCTTTTATATGTTATGTGAAACTGAACTGCATTGCATTCAAATGATTTTCCCGTTTGTTAACACTAGGGCACTTAATTTACCAGATTTATTTATTTCTATTTTGTGCATAAAAGCAGTCTAAAGAAAATAATCATTGTTTTTTTTTCTTTGCAACATCTAGGTAATTTCTTGTATTAAAAGTGTGTTCAAAAATGGCTTTTTTGGAGTTTTGTTTATTTAAGCAAATGTCTTTTTTTTTTGTTTTGATTGTGAATTACACTGTAATAACATCAACTAAAATGGGCTTTGCTTCTAAAAGTTGTGAACTGGGGGGAAAGTCATGGGCTTAACAGCATTCATCAACATATAATCATCAATCATGTATCAAGCAGATCCAGGGTAGTCAACTGGGGGTCTATTAATTATTGTATACAGTGCTACAGATAAAATGACCATTTTATATTAGGGGGTCTTTGAGCAGGCTGGGTGGTCCTTGCCTGGGCCACAAAAGGTTTACAACCCCCTGAAGCAGATTATCGTGTTTAGTAAAATATTAAATCAGTCAAATACAATACAGAAGAACAAAAACACCAGTCAGAATGGATGGTTTTATAATAAAAGATAAGTTGCCGTAGATGCGAGATTTCAGTTCTTTTCAAAACCAGGAACGCGAGATTCACAGTTGTTTTAGTGAATCGACTCACTGATTCTAAACAGTGACTCGTCGAGCATGTCACGCGCGCTGACCACCCACACGCTCTACTGAGGAAATGGCCGTGCGGTGTCTGTCCGTAACGAGATTTCACATCGATTTGTGCAGGTTAACACCAAGTGCAGTCAACAGGTAAAGCTTGATTTATAGAGTAATATTTAGACAGATGTGCTAATAATACGAGAAAAAACAGGGTTTTGTTAACATTATCGCCATTTTAACCGTTTAAAGTGTGAGGTAACGTTAGGCGTCTCTGCTAACTGGAGTGAGTTAACGGACTCGAACCCCAGTTTAACCAATAAATACAACCCAGACGAGTTTAAATTCGTTAAGAAACGACGAACCCGTCGACCGTGGTTCGTTTGGTACTTTATATTGTGTTTTAAAGTTGTTTAGCAAGATTGCTCCATCAATCACATCTTTCACCTTTAATATCACATCTGTGTTTTGCTTTAACGTTTCGTCCTTTCCTAGTTACGGGCTATTAAATGTAACAATACTATTATGACCTGTATTAAAACAGTGTCAGATATCGTAGTAAGTGCATCGGCAAGCCCTCTGATGGATTTTCTTACATTTATGGTTGTTTAGTGTTTTCAAAACGTTACTTACCGTTGTGTAATCATCAATCCTACGACTCATTTACTTTCACAACTATACATGTTAAACGGACTGAACGTGTAATTATTCGTGATGATGAATGGCTTTTATTGCATTCCTGTGGATTCTCTTTGTTCGTGGCCCATACCAGTGTAAACGGGGCAAATTGACCCTCCTATTGTCCTAAGAAACTGCAGCCATCTGTGATCATTTTGGGTCACATTTAACCCACATTGAAAATCGTTAAAAATAAAAGATTTCTTGTTTAGGATATAGTGGGGTAACCCAAATAGTTTTTTATTATTTATCAAATTATAGTTTTTATCTATTTAATATCTATTTTTATCTATTTCACATGGCAAGATAATCATGGCCACAAATGAATGAATCCCATGATTTATTAATTTGATAGCTTTTTTTTTAGGTAAACTGTGGCCATGTTGGGCTAATTCATTCTCATGTTTTAGTTAAGTTGTGGTTATGATAAACTAAAATGGGAGAGCAAATTATTACATGCCGAATATTTTGCTGTGGCATTACAAGTGCTGTAGTGTTTTAGGAGAAAAAAAAAGATCCAAGTGCCCTTTTGGCTTGAGCGGCTGTTATCTTCATTGAATCCTGCCAGTAAACAGTAAATGTGGAGGGCTAAAGCTTTGAAAATATAAAAAAATATTTTGGGATCAAATTATATATTTTTTTCTTGTTTGTGTTTGTTTCATGTAATATTAATTTGCCAATCAGATCTTTTTATGCAGAAAATGTTATAAAGAAATGTGTTACATGAGCATTGCAGCATTATGTTCAGCACAAAGCTAAATACCACAGTCCTTTAAATAGTTAATAAAAAAAATACAATAAAATGTGCTTACCTTCAGGCCATCCAAGATATGAGTTTGTTTCTTCATCAGAACAGATTTGGAGAAATGTAGCATTAATTTTAGCATTTAAATTTATCACGTACTGCCCAATGGATCCTCTGCAGTGAATGGGTGCCGTCAGAATGAGAGTCCAAACAGCTGATAAATACATAACAATAATCCACAAGTAATCCACATGACTCCAGTCCATCAGTGTGTTGTGAAGCAAAAAGCTGCGTTTAAAAAAAACAAAAAACCCACCATCATTAAGACATTTTAAACTCGAAACCAGTCAAGAAAATCGGTCAATTATCCATAATTTTGCTTTCTCCAACGTCACCTCATCTGAATCGGGAGTGAAATATGCACAGAATAAGCACTGTTTACATGCAAAAACAGTTCTAACAAAAATATTGTTGGATTTTGAAGTGAGAGCACAAAAGGCGATGAACTTTCACTGGAGGAAGCATTTATTATAGACTTGTATTTTGGCCAGAAGAAAGGTAAAACACCTTAATGATGGATTTGTTTTAGTTTTTTTTTTTTTTTTACTTCAAGACGCTAATTATTGAACTGGAGTATTGAATGTGAATTACTTGTAGATTATTGTAACGTTTTTATCAGCTGTTTGATCATCTCATTCTGATGGCACCCATTCACTTCAGTGTAAAAGAGGCATTTTTGTCTCACATATATATATATATATATATATATACATATACAGGCTTTAGAAGATGTCTAATAAAAAATAAAATGCGCATTTTGAAGTGGTGATCACGCTGTGCATTTGACAACTGTTTTCTTTTTTCTTTCCTCCAGGTCCGTCGTAGGCCTCTTCAGCACTGCAGCAGAACATCGTAGTGCTGGTGATGACTGCCATGGTGATGGAGATGACGACCACAGTCACTCTGTGACACATGTCAGGACCTTAGAGATAAGAGCTAGAAAACTGGAAGAGCAGGTTCACGACCTCACTGTAAGTTCAAAATGTGTGAGAGAGCAAATGAATTAAGGGTTTCAGTTCCAATGTAATAGGACAGATAAGAGTACCAGCAGTTTATGCGAGCTGCTGATATTCTAAAATCACTCACCGTACTGCAAACAGCAAAACAGAAGTGCTGAACTGCCCATACAAATACCAGGATGTGCAGTATTTGTTTTTTTGACTGGTTGTAGTCAGGTAAACAACACGTACCAGCGTTGCGTCATTGTTCGTTCCTCAAGCCAAGAACAGACTCTGGCTTCCAAATGTGAACAGTTCTGGTGGAAAAGGGGTATTTGTAAGCTATTGTAGCTTTTTAAGAAACTAAACATTCATGATTGAAAACAAGTCAGTTAGAGTTTAAATATATGTGACCCTGGAGCACAAAACCATTCTTAAGTCGCTGGGGTATATTTTTAGCAATAGCCAAAAAAACATTGTATGGGTCAAAATTATCTATTTTTCTTTAATGCCAAAAATCATTAGGATATTAAGTAAAGATCATCTTCCATGAAGATATTTTGTAAACTTCCTACCGTAAATATATCAAAACTTAATTTTTGATGAATAATATGCATTGCTAAGAGCTTCATTTGGACAACTTTAAAGGCGATTTTCTCAGTATTTTGATTTTTTTTGCTCCCTCAGATTCCAGATATTCAAATAGTTGTATCTCGGCCAGATATTGTCCTATCCTAACAAACCATACATCCATGGAAAGCGTATTTATTCCGCATAAATAATTTCATGAATTTTATTATCATGCATAAATCTCAATTTCAAAAAATTGACCCTTATGACTAATTTTGTGGTCCAGGGTCACATATGTATATGGTGTTCTGGAGTAAATGCAACATTAATAAAGGATAATTATCACCTGCTATATCGATCTGGTCAGTATTTGGTCGTTTTAGGGTTATTTTCATTGGTAAATATCAGTGACTTATTGCCTGACAGTGATGTCAGTGGATTTAGTGAAATTCAAATAAGTATTGTACACATACATTGCAATCACACAGTTTTACTTAATTGTTATAATTCAATCGTATAATATTGATTATATTTGTAATTTGGTTATTTTTTGCTTTTGGCAATTATTACTCAAACTTTTTGTGCTTTTCACAGGAGAGATACAAACGAGCCCTAGCTGACTCAGACAATGTCAGAAGAAGAACACAGAAATTTGTTGAGGACGCCAAGCTATTTGGTAACTTACTTTAATTTAGCTGCACATTATAGCTGTTCACATTGCATTATTATAGTAGCATTACATTGAACATTACGCTCCTCCTATAGGGATTCAGAGTTTCTGCCGTGACATTGTGGAGGTGGCAGACCTGTTGGAGAAGGTTGAGGAGAGAGATGGAGTACAGCAGCTGACACAATACCTGGCACACATACAGGGGCGGCTGCAGGTCATCTTCACTAAGCATGGACTGGAGAAGATGAGCCCTGTGGGATCTGCCTACGACCCATATCAGCATGAAATAGTCTGTCATACTCCAGCAGAGGGAGTGGAGCCCGGCACCATAGCTGTGGTGAAGCAAGACGGTTACATGCTGCATGGACGTACCATTCGCCATGCCCTTGTGGCTATAGCTGTGAAGACGCAGGAGCAGTGACGGCCTTAGCTCAGTCCTCTCCTGCTTATGTTTTTTTTACACTCTTAGTATGTACGATACCAATGTTCTTACATCTCTAGACAACTACACATTTGACTTACTCTTTGAAGTAATGGTTATTTATATGCATTTATAAATGTTGCTTTTTTGTTTTTCTACCTTGTAATCTACACAGATTAATCAGGGTTTTTGTTTGTTTGTTTTGAAACCCGATTTACAGAATGTCCAATGCCCATTTAATGTTTGGAAAGATTCATTATTGTCTTGTGTGTGTTCCAAGACACTACATTTGTAGTGTAATAAGAATTGTAGTGTTAAATTGACCTGGAAAATGCACTTTACACCCTTGTCATGGTGGCTTCTGTAAGTGATTAGTAGTTTTGGAGCTCAATGGCAAAACAGTAATGACTTTTATAAGAAAGTAACACTTTACAATATGATTCTATATGCTTTAACACTAGTTAATGAATTAACAATGAACAGCCATGTTTACAGCATTCATTGATCTTAATTTTAATTTAAGAATATACCATTCGTTCTACATAGTATTAGTTCATAATGCATCATATTAACATGAAACTAATGTTAACGCATAGAATATTATTGTAACGTTATCAGAAAGTCTGGCTGTTGTGAAATGTGTCAAGTAAGTGTTAGTACCCAAAACAAATGCTAAAAGGTTTCTGTTTTAGAGCAGAGAAATGCACGAGATAAATATGTATTCAAAGTGGAATTGAACGAAATGTTATTTGGGAGATAAAATGAACATAAAAATATATGTATTTATTTGTTTGCAATAGTTTGCCCTGACGGTTTTTTTGTAGTTGAGAAGAAAAACTGTAAGTTATTTTCTTTTAAACTAAGGTTCTTACAGAAGTATTCTTTGTAAATGTTGCAGACAATTAGTTTTGAGTGTATGTGTGCGAGGCAGATGTTTTGACTGAATAAAATCTCATCAGTTGATCATTCTGTGCTGTAGGGGTCAGTGTCTACAAATGTATCTCAGTAACGTTACGTGCCGCCGAGTTACTGCAGTGTAGGTGAAAAACACCGGAAATACAAATAGTACATTACACATTATAGGGAAGCATCCTACTGGTTTTTGTGAATATTGTCAGACATTAGAAACCATAGAACATGTAATTTTAAGTTGCAGAAGTTATGATTGCAGGAGAATAATCCAGAAGGTGGCGGTAATGCAACGCTCCTGGATGCAAGCCGCCGTTAAACCTCAAAGAAGAAGAAAAACCGGAAATACGGTCAGATTTGCAGCACTTGTGTTCTCCAGCAACACAAAATCTCCCTCAAGTTGTTTCACATTTTTTTTTGTAGCGAAACATGACAAAGGTAAAGAAGGAGAAAACTGGCGAAGAGGAGACTGGGGGAACAGAGAAATCATATCAAGAATTGATAGCTAATGTAAACCCAATCGCAAACCCGCTTGCATCGCGTAAACTAAGCAAAAAGCTCTACAAGTGCGTCAAAAAAGGTAAAAATGTGTAAAAAATACAAACTTTTTTTCTATAACCGTAAGCTATAGCACATTTGAATCGGAATCAAATGTATTAAATATGGCTGTATATAGTTTTATTGTTAAAGAGACAGACAGCCACGTGGTTGCAGTCAGTTATTATAAATGTTCCTCATTATTTTCCATAGCAGCTAAAATCAAACAGATCCGACGAGGAGTAAAAGAGGTACAGAAGTTTATCAACAAAGGCGAGAGGGGGTAAGGCGAGGTTATTTTCCTCGTGTGTGTCAGTATCATTCAGTCACTGGTCGGTCAGTTCACGGTTATGTTATTTTAACACTGTTTCTGTCATCTTGTAGTATTGTGGTGTTTGCTGGAGACACTCTTCCCATCGACGTGTATTGCCACTTACCAATCATGTGTGAAGACAGAAACATGCCCTATGCTTATGTGCCATCTAAAGTTGTAAGTTCATCAGAACTGTACAGTATATGATATTATAATTGCCTTTCTAAATCAAAGATAGTACAGAGTTACAATACTCGCATGTTTGTTTTCCTCTTTCTGCAGGATTTGGGTTCATCAGCTGGATCGAAGCGTCCCACCTGTGTTATCATGATCAAACCACATGATGAATATAAAGAAGCCTATGATGAGTGTCTGGAGGAAGTCACGTCTCTGCCCAAACCAATCTGAGGACACTTGAATGTTTTATTTTTGTTTTTAAAAGAATGATTGAATATATAAAATCAGATTAGAATGGCTGTGAGTGACTTTGCATGGTGTTCCTGTTCACCAGTGCGTCTGTCATGTCATGTAGAGACTGAACCCAATTCTGGATCGTCGTCTTTGTGGACTTCTTCATTTGCTGAAAGAAGCACAAATGTATGATAGCAGTTAATATGATGTTGCTTAAACGAAGCTTTACTTCGTGTCACCTGACAGTGGATAGAGCTGTTGTTCAGCCTGTTGTGTTTCTCTAATGTTTGACACTCTTGATCTCTGAAATGTTTGATGTATTGATTGGTTTACTTTTCGTTTTTCATAACTGCTTTGGGGCCGTGGACCCCAGAGAGCTCCAAGAGATGTCAAAATAAACCTTTTCATTTTTTTTTTTTTACTGTTTCACATTATCTGGTTTCTTTGGTCTTGATTTAACTGTTTGTATTATTTAAGTGGGTGTCATACAAAAACACTTATAATTCATAAAATCTTGATGTTTAATTTTAAAATGCAGTGCTCTGAACTTTAAAAAAACATCAAAATAAAATCATCGAACACGTTCTGCACAGAATACCATGCATTTGCATTCTGAGAGAATAAATCTTGAGTTATTGGCCTCATGTATTTCCACATACATTATTTTAAAACAAACATGTTTGATTTGCTAATGTTAATATCACACTAAATTGTGTGTGTGTATATATATGTATTAAGAGATTTTATATTAAAAAAGATCTTACAAGAGTTATTGGCCTCATGTATTTCCACATACATTATTTTAAAACAAACATGTTTGATTTGCTAATGTTAATATCACACTAAATTGTGTGTGTATATATATATGTATTAAGAGATTTTATATTAAAAAAGATCTTACAAAATAAAACAAGATATGGAAATGTTGATGCATTAAAAAAATTATAAACAGGTAGACCAATATGTAACGTTAATACCATTTCTCCTGTCTTGGATGACATGACGTTAATGCATATTTCATAATTTGTTCTGTAAAATAGCAAAAAGGTGTTGGCAAGGTACTTGTTTTTCAGACATCTAAGATTTGCAGGATGCGACGCATTTAATGACATTTGGCAACAAATCAGGCTGCACTTGGTGCGTTATACTTGAGATCTATAGTAAACATTGACTCACATTCTCAAAACTCAGAACTTATTTATATCTATTATGTATTTATGTTTTCCTTTATATACATATTTTACCCATTTTGTATTGTAGTGGCATTGTTTTCCTTTTACAAAAACTAGAATAATCTTCCTTTAACCTCTTAAGATCCGAGAAAAGATTTTTAGGAAAAAAATAGTTTTTTTCATCTTTTTTTTTAAAATGATATTTCATTATGCTATGTCCTCGGTAGAGGACATTGGGACTCAATTTAAAAAAAAAAAAAGACGAATGAACATGCATAGGCAAAAACAATAGATTTTTTAAATCACCAATACATTTTTAGTTTTCAGGATTTTTTTTTTTACCAAACTTTGTATAAAGATGATTCTCAACTATGTTATAACAGAATGATTTGATATACTATTTTTCTTTCTGCAAAATGTGTGTAAAATGTCCATAAACGGATTTTCTCATTATATACAATGTATCTATAAACTAAATCTAATTTGCATATTCATGTGTTTTTGGGGCAACATGTAATGAAAAAAGAAGTGTAATAATGGGAGTAATAATTGACAAGATTTTCATAATAATATATATTTCATAGAATATTGAAACATAATTTATTTCCCTATTCATTTGTTGTCTCCCAAAATGCCAATAAACATGCTTTTAGTCCCAGTGTCCTCATATGAGGACATGTATGAAATCAACATCCTGTTTCGTAACAGAAAGTCATATTTTGATTTGAAACCCCATAACATTTTCCTGAGATGTTGATTTATGACAGACAGTTTAAAAATTAGACAGATTTAAATAATTACAAAATATTATCATATTTCCATAAGACTGTCACTAAATTAATATCAGACATTTTTGAAAACCAAGGAGAGGGAGTGGTCATAGTGAAACATCCAAACATTTATCTCTGAAAAGCCCTGAATGTGCTCTGTACAGGACATCCAGACTTAAAACTGTGAAATACACCAAAATATAATGTCCTCATATGAGGTCACAGGGTCTCAGGAGGTTAAAGTAGCACAGAAAATCGGCTGTATAATGGACTGAAACAAAGTTTGACAAACTAATGCAAAAGGAAACGCTACATAACAGTGGTTTTGGCAACAGTCCACATGGTGGCAGTATTGTCATTCCAGAAACTGTCCTTCCATTCGAGGTCACTTCTATCCCCCAAGCCTTTACACACTCCTCACTGAAGTTCATTGTATGAATGCAGTATATTGTATCAGGACATGATAGAGATCCCTCATCATTCTCACATATTTACTTAAAGCTCATTACTGTAATAGAATATGACCATAAATAGAGCAGGGCCTCTTTGTTTAGTGCAGCAACACAGTGTGTTAGGTGTTGAAACTGATAAACAGACTCCACTGCGAGTCTCTTTCGTTTCACTAGGCCCAGATTCCTGGTGCTTGTTCAGTCTGTGTTGACATCTTAAATATTTAATACTGAAATGCTCTTACTCCCATGATGTTTGTTGTTTTTTGGCACATATTACTCCCAAATCATGTATAAAAGCACAAGAGAGGGGTTTCAGTCCTTCAGTTTGCTAAAACCTGAGCACTGGACGGTTGACACTTCAGACTACTGCCACTGCTTCCATGATAAAGACATATAAAGACACCAAGCATGGAAGACATGGATAAGGACTGCATTACATCCTGCAACACCTCGACAGACCTGGGAATTATGCAAGGATCCTATTTGTGGACTTCAGTTCGGCCTTCAATACCATCATGCCTGACCTTCTCTCAGACAAACTCACCCCCATCCTCCAAGATCTTTACATCTCCAGAGTGACGAAAAGGGCTAAAAAAAAAAATCACCTTTGACCCCTCACACCCAGCCCACTCAGTCTTCGAACTGTTGCCTTCTGGTCGGCGCTACGGAGCACTGACCACCAGAACAGCCAGGCACAAGAACAGTTTTTTTCCCACAGGCTATATTCAGCCTGAACAATTAATCTTTCATAATTATACATCGTCCATTTATATTAAACTGCACACTTTGTAAATAACATATCTGCACACTAATAAACATATCCGTACATTTATCTAAACAATTCATTTTTTCCTATCCTTCTATTTCTGTATATAGTACATTATTAAATTTTTCTAATTTTTCTTTTTTTATTATATTAGTGTTATATTACATCCCTACTGTGTTATTCCTATGTATGTCTGCACTATCATGTATGTCTGCACTATGTGTTATTCCTATGTATGTCTGCACTATCATGTGTTTCTGCACTATGTTTGTACTTTCTTCTACACTGGAAGCTCCTGTCGTCAAGTCAAATTCCTTGTGTGTGTAAACATACTTGGTAATAAAGCTCTTCTGATTCTGATTCTGATTCTAATAATACAGCTTCTTTCGCTTCACATTTCATCATTGTTTTGGATTCTACATGTTTTTCTTGTCTTTTGAGGTACCAGGAGCACAGTTGGTCCACCAGGTCTGAGGAGGTACTTACAGCAACGATAAACAATTCAGATTTTTTTCTTTTACAGTTGTTGTGGGAAATGCAGATGAATTCAGATTGGAGTTTTAGAAATGTTTGGTGTTTTGGTGCCTCAGATACTCATTGATGAGTTCATTATCATAATGTGTAACCGGACACATGCATTGGCTATTGAACTGCATATTTGTTCTTAATGGATGAAGATCTTGGTGGGACAGAAACTGCATTAATGCATGAAGAAAAATGTGACAAGGACAAGCAAAGGTCCTTTCTGTGAGCCACATTCCAGGCCACGTGTTCACCTATTTACTCCCAACAGCGGGACGTGGTCTGATGTGAGTCACCTGTGTTCAGGGGGATGGTGCCACAGCCAGTGCCATGAGTTTACCAAACAAGCTTTAAAGTTCAGCCATGTTTTAGTGTACACACTTCAAAGTGAGGTCAGTGTTTAATATGGGCGCTGGAGGATAAACAAACCAAAGAAATTAAAAATAAATTCAAGTAATTAATTATTTTAGTTACAGAGGTGTGATATTGTTTGCCTGCATTAATTAGGGGTTAGGGGTAAGCATCACTATTGCTATTTGAACAAACCCTTACGCATAAGTATTAAACTTCAGCGCAAAACTCATTGTGTTACAGGCGCAAATGATTCCTCAAATTATGCGAGTTGCTGAGGAGAGATGAGCTGTAACATCTTTATTTTCATGCAGTGGACAATAAAAAAAATTAAAAACATGATATCTAAGTAGATGATCATTGAGACTTTAGATTTGGAGCTCATAGCTGAAAAACAAGACAAAATAAAACAAATACAGAATATCATTGAAACTTTAGATGTGGAACACCCTAAAAAACAAAAAACATCATTGAGATTTTAGATTTGGAGCACATAGCTGGAGAAAAACAAACAATAAAAGACATAAAAACAATTAAAAAAACAAAATTAGTGCTGTTAAATGATTAATCGCGATTAATCGCATCCAAAGTAAAAGTTTTTGTTTACATAATATATGTGTGTGTACTGTGTTTATTTATTATGTATATATAAATACAAACACATGCATGTATATACTTAAGAAAAATATGTTACGTTTATATATTAAATATATTTATAAATTATAGAATTTATATGAATATGAATATATACATGTAAATACATGTAAATATTTTCAAAATATATGCTGTATGTGTGTGTCTTTATATATACATAATAAATATACACAGCACACACACAATATATTATAAAAATAAAAACTTTTATTTTGGATGCGATTAATTGCGATGAATCATTTGACAGTACCAAAAAAATTAGAATATCATTAGACTTTAGGTGGGGAGTGCCCTGCTGGAAAACAAAACAAAACAAAACAAAACTGTTTAAAAGTTTGAATTGATCTTCATTATAGATGGTTTTAGAGGGATTTTAGGCACTTTAGGCACTTGTCATCTAGACAGGTTGAAAGACCAGCTTAAACCACATAGCAACCAACCAAACACCCTAGCAACCACATAGTAATATGCTAAAACCCACTCTGAACAACTTAGCAACCCATTGCGACAGCCTTGCAACTACCCACAACACAATAACACTGTATTGGTACAATTTGTACAATGGTTATACATGAAGATCTTCACACGATTATGGGTTTATTTCTAGATTTTTTAGTTAATTTAACAATTGTTCTGATGTCAAGCTATTACACAGCACAGAGAAAAGGCACTGTGATGTAAGGCCTCGCTTGAGACAGCAGTAACTGAAAGATGGAGAAAACCAATGTACAGTTGGCTTTCTTCCATACCCTTGTCTATAATTTCATGTTTGCCTTTATCTCCCAAATCTCCACACATTTTCTTTTTCTTTTTTTCTTCTATTTTTTTCTCTGTTGACATGTTTAACGTACCATGTTGGCTGTTTGAGATGGAAATGCAGGAGGATGCAGGTCCTGGCTCATCTACTTTTCTCAGTATCTTAGCCGAGATGTCTTTTCCAGGGCTTGGCACTGCCCTTGCATGTGTTTAGGGTGTCAACAATGCACCTGCTGCCTGCCGTCCCCTCTCGAACACCAGCACGCGCCACCGTGACACCCCCTCAACCCTCACCCACTTCACCCTGCTTCACCCTGCTTCACCCTGCCAGCTCTAACCGGTTCATGTCGTGTATCGTTCTCATAAATCAACACGTCAGACTCACTGCTGTGTGTACAACTGTAGCATTACTGGAACTCTAGTTCTGCGCATGTTCTTGTGTGGCCCATCTTTCCTCTCTCTAAAGTCTGGGACAGTTTCTATTCCGGACAGGTGCTGGTGATAAAGCAGGTGTAGCAGGAGATTTACTGATTTCATCGTATTCTGTTGAGCAATAATTCTGAGCCTGGGGCGTGAGGCACGTAAATCCTCCGCTGACTCCTTCCACCGAGGAGTGACAGTCAAGAGCAAAGCCCCTGTCAACACCACAGAAAGAGAATGTTTAAGATATTCTAGAGGAGAAACTTCATACATATTCCTGTCTTGGGATAGAAAATGCATTTCAAGTTTCAATTATATTTCATATTTAAAATGTATTCAATATTTAAATTTACACTACCTTTCAAATTTTCAAATATTTACACTACCTTTAAAAAGTTTGGGATTGTTAGGATTTTTATTTATGTTATCGAAATTAATCTCTTATACTCATCAAGGCTGCGTTTATTTGTTAAAAATAAAGTAAAAACAGTAATATTAGGAAATATTTTCTTTTGTAATATATTGTAAAATGTAATTTAATCCTGTGATGGCAAAGCTTAATTTTACTGCTGTAGAAACATTTCTTATTATCAGTGTCGAAAACAGCTGTGCTGCTTAAAATTTTTGTGGAAACAATGTCTCTACTGTGACTTTTGATCAGTTTGTTGAATATTAACTAAAGTATTAAAAATAAAAAAAATAAAAACTTTCTAAGCCCAAACTTTTGAACGGTTGTGTATATGTAGTTAGTATAAATGTTTAATATACAGTATTATATTATATTATATTATTTAACATACATAATAAATTAAATATATAAAGTACATTTTACATGCATCTATAAATGTATATATTTCAAATATAGATTTAATATGAATTCTATTAATATATATGTTAAATTTGTAGAATTTGATATGGAGTTTTATTTATATATTATGTAAAATATTAACATTTGTTTAAAAAAATCATATATGTGTGTTTTAATTTGATATATAATGACATTTATTTTCTATAGAATTTTTATATGTTTAGTAGTATTAAAATAAACAAAGAAAATGAAAAGAACAGTGTTACAATTGTGCGATACTAAAGTGAATTTATTATATTTATTTCAGTTAAGTTAACATCAAATATCTCAGGGACTTTTCAAGTAAAAAAAAACTTTGGTCATATGGGGTTTGTGAAAAAAAAGGTCTAACTGCTAAGACATAGTGTTTGCATAGAAAACTATTAAAGGGTTGTCCGTCATGCTTAATTGCTCATTGTAGAGGCCAAAATATTTACATGTAAAGAGAAGAGAGATGGACATATAATAGAAAGATCAGACGGCAGTGAATTATAATGCTCGAGTGGTTCGAAGCATATCGTTTAGAGCTGGCTTTTAACACCGAGATGTCACGTCAAGCTTAAGATCACCAACTCTTTAAGATCTGCATAAAAAGCAGCAGCTTGACCTCTATTTGCATAACAGTGACGTTTGTGTTTGTGTGAGTGTGTGCGTGCATCGGGTTATTGGGGTGTCAGTGTGCCATCAGGACAGCCTTGGGGCGACCGGGGGCTTGTGAGGGCATGTTCTCCACCTCTGACAGCCTCGCAGTTCATAAACTCCTGTCAGCCCTGTCCTCCAATTCACACTCGAATGCACCATCCATGCCCATTTGGAGATCAGCGCTGAAATCTAACTGGTCGAACAAGAGAAAGCCAACACTGACAAATGAGAAACCGCTAGAGACAAACATGTATTTGACTCACTGTACAATACAGAATGTTCCAAGACAAATGAATGCCATTCTGTTTCAACACCCAGTTCTGTTAGTTTGCCATTCGGTTTTTATAAACCATTCAAGCCACTCCTCTCATAGATCAGTGCATGGGGTTTTATGGAAATGCTTCACACACAGACATGCAAAGTACAGCTCCCCTCTTTTAAATATTAAACGGCATGGCTTTCGAAGAGTTTTATGGTTTTGGAAGTTAGGCAAATGGCACATGGCCAGACGTGTTGGAGGAGCCTGCGATCGACAGATGGGTAGAGAAAGTGATGCTCTGAATTATTACATGCTTGTGTCTGTAGCCACAGGCTTTAACAGAAGAGCCCTGTCCTCCATTAGGAGGGGAAAACAGCATTAACGGATGTAGATGCGTGTAGTTGTAATTCCAGGTTCTTGTGTACTTTATGACTTGATGATCTGAAAATATGGAAATGAGTATCTCCACAAAGACCGACGTGTGCATGTCCACCTGCACAGACTTGTAAAGACCCCAGGAATCATTTGGACTGGTATTTGAAATAATAAGTCAAGTTTCAAGTCAAGTTTTATTTGTACAGCGCTTTTCACGATACAAATCATTGCAAAGCAACTTTACAGCAAATTAAGCAAATT
>NW_015539853.1:193360-197492 GCF_001515605.1 Sinocyclocheilus anshuiensis
TAGCTTGTTTATTGAAGATGCAGGACAACCACCTAGCAGTGCATTACAATAGTCCAGTCTAGAGGTCATGAATGCATGAACTAGCTTTTCTGCATCAGAAACAGGTAACATGTTTCGTAACTTGGCAATGTTTCTAAGATGGAAGAATGCTGTTTTTGTAACATGGGAAATATGATTTTCAAAAGACAAGTTGCTATCTAATATAACACCCAGATTTTTGACTGTAGAGGAAATAACCGCACATCCGTCTAGTTGCAAATTGTAATCCACGAGATTCTGTGTTATTTTTTTAGAATTATTTTTATGAAATAATAAGTGTCTTATTTATGTTTCTCTGGCCTTCCCCACCAAATATTCCAGTGTCACGTTTCATAGACAGTTAATAATCCTTGCGCTTCAACAATGTGATTTTGCATAATTCTTCCTGCCTGATTTTTCTGAAAACAGTGTTTGGGTGTGAATATTTATTGATACCGAGACAAATCTGTTGACACACAGTCAATCTAATCCTTTGGCAAGACAATGTCATTCACCATGACTGTCGCCAAAAGCGTCTAAAGGTGTGAGAGTTTGTGTTGTTTTGGTACCTGGCCTCTCTCAGGCGTCCTGAAGGAAACCCGTGGGACTGGTGCTGGTCTATAGGGGTAGAGAGCTGGGTTATAGGGGATCAACGAAAATGAGGCATGCTGGGGCAGGACATGTGCCACAGTCAGAGGTTCGTTCATATCTAAGGTAATCTAGGACTGATGTTTAATTCACTGCCTACACTATGATCTGCTCTAAGAAAGAGTGCTCTTGTATTTTTCCTTCCTTCAAATTTCTTGGGACTGACCACAGCTTTAGATGATTTATTTGAAGTTCACATGTAATGGTGACTTGTTCCTCATTTTAGAACCCCTTATGATGCTATAGGTGCTTTTTAATTAAATAGTATAAAATAAATACTTTATAAGAGGCACTGCTTATGTTTGACTTTTTTTGGTTTCATTTGGTATTTTATGGAGATTTGCTGTGATATAATTGTTATGAATTAAAGATTTTTATGAGTGTTTATGGTATAAATCAGATGGAAAATGAACGGTATAAATGAAAATGTGATCAATAATTATTATTGATGAATAAATAAATACATTTATTAAACATTTAAATCATATATGAATAATGAAAATAAAACAATAATTTGTCATCTGCAAAAAAAAATCAAAAATCAAAAAAAAAAAATCTGTGATTAAGACAACATGAAGGAAATTCTTCAAAAAGCAAGAATGCTGATTAATTGCATTTGTGCCATAAGGCTGTCCTTATGAAATAAAAACAAATGGACGCTGTTACCTCTTTATTTTTTATATTTATATATTATTTAAATATTTAACTTAATTTTATTTTTGTGCTTTTCAATTTTTATTGACATTTGTTAATTTCTCATTTGTATTATTGTATGATTGTTATTCATTTTTAATGACATTTTAAATAATCTTTTTGCTGTGTATATTCACTCTTTTAAAAGAATTAACTTCGGGTCATCTTAATCCCCAGAATGTTTTGTTTTTTTTCCTTTGGCAGGAGTTCAGTAAAGGCAGACAGACAATTAAGATCATCATTCCCTGTTCCTGATTTCATTCCAGCACCAATTTTCCCTCCATATTTTCATGCAAATTGCCTCTGAAAGAATCTGGAATACTAGCCATGTCAGACAAAGTTTATATCTGTGAGAACTGCCACTCTTTCTGCTAAATCAAGCACAGTGTTCTTAGGCAACACATGCATTGGATTGCTACACGTGAAAACCGTCATGGTGAATGTAACAGTTTTGCACAGACATGAGCTGTAACGGAATCTTGAAGTGTGCTCATCAATAACATGACATTTACCAAGAATTACAAGGGGGTTTCTACGATTTTGCTCAGAATAAGGAACAACAGGCAACCGCGTAGATGAGAGAGAAACCATTTCAGCAATAGTAAGACTCACTGAATATGTACACATTCATTCACAAATACTCTAAAAAATGAACACCACTTAACATGACTTATACTTACTCGATGAGGTAATGTCAAGAATCTTGAAAATTGATTATTAATTCTTATTATTTTATATAATTTTATATATACTGTTCAAAAGTTTGGGGTCAGTAAGATCAGTAGGATTTTTTATTTTTTTTTGAAAGGCATTAATACCTTTATTCAGCAAGGATGCATTAAAAGTGACAATAAAGACATTCTATAATGTAAAAAAAAAATCTATTTAATGTAAATGCCAGTCTTTCCATTTAATAGTATCCATTTCTAACAATTAAAGAATTCAAAAAAAAAAAAAAAAGATATTAAGCAGCACAAACTTTTTTACATTGATAATAACATCAAATGCTTTTAGAAAAAAATCAGCATATTAGAATGATTTCTGAAGGATCATGTAACACTGAAGACTGGAGTAATGATGCTGAAAATACAGCTTTGTCATCACAGGAATAAATCACATTTTAAAATATATTCAAATAACATAATAACAGTTATTATACACTGTAAAATAAATACATCCTTGGTGAGCATTGCGGATTTTAAAATCATTAAAAAACTCAAAGCATTACATTTTTTTGCATGTGTGTGTGTGTGTGTTATAGTGTATTTATTATTATTTTTTAAAAGAATTATTAATACTTATTTGATTCTTGCAGCATTGTTTTTCACAAGTATTCAAATGCAAATATATCTTTGATGTATACTCATGAATATGCACAGTGTTCATTTATTTAGTGTGAACCCATTTGTTATGTGAATATAATTCATTTTTTCACTTAGAATAAACACTTTAACCAACTAACTTTCTATAATTTCATATTTGTAAATAAAGGCCTGATCAACACGATTCAACGCTCAGCTATCTATAATCACAATGTAATTAGTTTTAAAACGTACATCTTCAGTTTATTGTGGATTTTTGTGTAAATTCATTTGATAATGACCTCCTTTCACAATTTATGCAATTTCCAGATTTATGTCATATAGCATACAGCATATAAAAAGCTTGTTGCTTGAATAGATTGTTCTTCATTCGCTCTTACAGCTGCAGAATGTTCACTCTCACTTTTCACTGTTGGTATTTCTTACACTGACCATGAAGATCTCCTCAGAAACATCTGCTCAGATGGATGCAACAGGTTTTCTCCACACCTGCACTTGATGGGGCTGTAGGGCGTCTTTAATCAAGTTGTCTCCATCTATCTCCCCATCGGGCCTTGTGTTTACAAACAACACTGGCCCATTGATGTGGCATGTGTCAGTAAACAGAAGGCACACTTACAGCGTCATTGGACAAGAGACAGCTCATTGGATCTCAATAGAGTAGCCACCTCAACAAGGCCAGACAGCACTGAAGCTATTGTGTGTGTGAATGGAGATGAAGGAACCTGTGTATGAAGGTAGTACGAGGTCTCTTAGGTCTAGATATGTGTGTGTGTGAGTGTGTGTGTGTGTATGAGCGGCACATGCCAGGTTTATCAGTGAATCTGTGATGACCTGGTGATCACGAGGTCTCTGTCTCTGCCAAGACTGAGATCTTAATGTTACTTTAAGTGGATTTAAATGAGCGAGGCAGCACCATTTCACTAACAGAGAGATATTTTGAGTTTTACTGCAATCATTAGCTTAAAATTTTCCATTTAATATTCCATGAAAAATGTCTAAAACATATCTTTATTATTGACATATTATTGACTTTGTATATATACACAAAACAGCAAACACAAAGAGTTCCACTAACGTTAGCAAATGGTTCCCATTTGGTTATTTTTTGTCACATCTGTATAGCAGTACTGAGTGGGCACAACTGTTGATAATAATAATATAATAAATGTTTCATGAGCATCAATGTTTCGTGAGCATCAAATCAGCATATTAAAGTTATCTCTGAAGGATCATGTGACAAACTGGAGTAATGAATGCATTTTAAAAGATATTAATTATATATATATTGTAAAATAAATGCAGCCTTTGTGAGCATAAGAGATTTCATTTATGAAACATTAATACAATTAATACATAAATAAATGAACACAGAACATTTCCTTGAAGTTATATGGCTCCTATTTACACTCTAAAAAATGCTGGGTTAAATACAACCCAGTGCTGGGTAG
>NW_015539853.1:202841-205087 GCF_001515605.1 Sinocyclocheilus anshuiensis
ATATATTAAATTGTAAAATAAATGCAGCCTTTGTGAGCATAAGAGATTTCATTTATGAAACATTAATACATATATTTATTAAATAAATGAACACAGAACATTTCCTTGAAGTTATATGGCTCCTATTTACACTCTAAAAAATGCTGGGTTAAATACAACCCAGTGCTGGGTAAAATAGGGACAAACCCAGCAATTGGGTTGTTTTGACCCAGCGGTTGGGTTACTACCCAGAAGGTTGGGTTAAACATTTAACCCAACTGCTGGGTCAAAAGAGCCCAATTGCTGGGTTTGCCCCTATTCTACCCAGCACTGGGTTGTATTTAACCCAGCATTTTTTAGAGTGTAGTTATTTTTGGGGAACCAAATGCTCTAAGTTTTATAACCCAAAAACCTACAAAGGTTTTTATTTTTTTTTAATAACCAAAAACTATCATTGCGAGAACTAAAAGTTGTTAGCTGAAAAGTAAAACCCCATGACCATCACCAAATGCAACGTTTTCTGTTTTCTCTAATTATACATACATCAATTACATTTTTATTAGGGTATAGAACTGTAAGTAACATAACACAGCATTTTTACAGCACCACATACATTAAGCCAGAGGCATTAATGCAATCTAGATGAGAGCAGGAGACAGCAGCTGAGGCACCTGGCCATAAACACACGGCACACTCTCTGTGTTGTTAGATTCAATCGATTAGATCAAAGTGACACATCTAAATGCAGAGTCAATTTGTTGTGAGGAGACAGTGAATCGCGTGTTTTGACAATAAACACCTGAGGAATCGAGAGCTGGAGGCAAGGAGGGATGTCACAGGCAGAGATGATTGTCATATCAGTATATCAGCACTGGCTGGGCTGACTCTGTCTTAACTCTTGTCATGCCCTGCTGCTGCACCCTAAATCTTGTCCATTCACACTGGTAAAATAGGGTATTTATGCAAGCAGGCAGCATCATTATGGTTTATTATTAGATATAGTGGGGTAGCTTACATATAACTTAAATATAAATACATTTCAAACTCCTAATGTTATAGACTTGTGTCCTGTTGTATGTAGAAACACATTAATGCTTATAAATGCTCGTTTTCCACCTTACATTGAATCTAACCTTGTTCAGACAAACTGAATAAATGTAATAAAAAAGTAGACTTTCCCCCCATTTTAATACAAGCAAAGTTAGACTCCTATAGGGCAAATGAAGATGTGATAATATGTATGCATGCATGTCATGTATTCATTCATTGATTGATTCAGTCATTCGCTTATGTTTGATACTAATAGTAAAAAAAATGCTTCAGTTTTGCATTTTTTAACGTAATGGGTTATTTTCATTACAAATTGTATTATTAGCATAACAAACTGATTCAAAAGTGAATTAGAAAAATAAATACATATTAACACGGATTTCAGAATGAGTTCAATAGAAGCAAGAATATGTGACCTTGTCATATATATATTCAGTGTTGGGGAAAGTTACTTTTAAAAGTAATGCATTGCAATATTGCGTTACTCCCTAAAAAAAGTAACTAATTACGTTACTTAGTTACTTTTTATGGAAAGTAATGCATTATATTACTTTTGCGTTACTTTCGCATTACTTTTTAAATATAAGCAGGGCTTGATTGTTTTTAATATAAGAAGTTCTATTTATAGCAAATATAAAAGCCCTTTCACACCAAAAAGTGTAATGAATAAACCTCAGGCTGAAGCAAAAGTAAATTCACGTCTGTACAGTAGAACGCAGGAGAAGAAACACTCTTCAGCAATAAAAAAACAATGAAGCACAATTGTTAGTTTATCTAAAGTCATTTTTGCTTATTAGTATGGTTGAACTGGATCAGCAAAGGTCAGCAGCAAAGACATTGGTTAATAAAATGGGATTAGATACATTTGTGTTATTTAACATATTTAATTATTGCAGATTTGCGTCATATTCTGAGTTTGCATTTCACTGTTTTAATTCATTTTGATGAATACTAAATCTGTTTTTTGTGAGTGGGATGAATTAATGCACATTCACATTTAGTCTAGAACTACAGTAACATCATGTTCACACAGCGCACACAACTCCTCTGCACTTCCGATTTCTCCCAATATGGGGACAGGAGACTTGTCAGTCAATAAATGGGAAAACAAAGTAACTGGCGTTACTTTTTTGAAAAATATATTTTCTTATAAATTAAAAAGTAATGCGTTACTTTACTAGTTACTTGAAAAAAGTAATCTGATTACGTAACTCGCA
>NW_015539853.1:208785-220825 GCF_001515605.1 Sinocyclocheilus anshuiensis
ACTGTTTTAATTCATTTTGATGAATACTAAATCTGTTTTTTTGTGAGTGGGATGAATTAATGCACATTCACATTTACTCTAGAACTACAGTAACATCATGTTCACACAGCGCACACAACTCCTCTGCACTTCCGATTTCTCCCAATATGGGGACAGGAGACTTGTCAGTGAATAAATGGGAAAATAAAGTAACCGGCGTTACTTTTTTGAGATATTTTCTTGTAAATTAAAAAAGTAATGCGTTACTTTACTAGTTACTTGAAAACAGTAATCTGATTACGTAACTCGCGTTACTTGTAATGAGTTACCCCCAACACTGTGTATATATATATATATATATATACATAATTTTTATACTAGTAACAATCTATTTGCAATTTTTAATAATGTGTAATGTGTGTAAACTTGTGTGTAAAATGTGTATTTCATTACAAATTGTATTATCAGCATTATAATTTTAGTCATTTAGAAAAATAACTGTTAATTGAAATATTAACGTGAATTTTAGAATCTGTTGCAAAGGAAGCAAGAACATCTGATCTTTTTGCACAAACCTCCCTTTTCAAATGCCACAAATGTACTTCTTTGATTAGTGACCATAGTGCAGAAACTCCAATCTAACTTTGTCAAACACTGTACATTTTTCATCACATTTGATTAAATCCCAGATTATCAATGTAGTTTGAGACATTTAACCCTCTGTATTTTGTAGGGGGGAGGCAGGAGGAGCGATCAGGTTTAGGGAACCGAAAGGTGAAACCCTGTTGAAACCAGTTAATAACAGCTGACTTTCTCTCTAATCTGAAGAAATGATCTTCCTATTTTACATCAGTGTTTTATTTTCCACCTTACCTACAAATTCCTTATCCAAATGAGATGGCGGAAGCCGTGCACCAGGCAGTTTCCCTCTGTTTGGTCGGAGGGAGAGTTGCTGAAAGGCGATTCCCACGGGAGCAGGTCTCCTCCTCAGCATTTCTCTGCTTATTTGATTTCTTGCATGACCACTGAGGACAGAATACCAACTAGTCCAGCTTGTTGAATAGGTCTTCAATTTACTATTCAAATTTTCTTTCTTTTTAATTCGCACTCCCGAGTCTTGACATGCAATAATAAAAGAACCACCAAACAGTGTGTCACATTTAAGATCTGTATCCTACTTTTCAGCTAATGCCAATCAGCAGATTCACTCCATGAGGGAACAAACGAGTTAGGTATATTGCACGATATAATGTATAATAAACTATGTCGCAATATACCTCTACCAGTCCCATTCAAATCAGTCATGCTGGCATGCTCATTTTTGACAAAACTTATGCCATAATGTTGGTTACCACAAAAATTCATTTCCACTTGTCGCTCCTGTTCTTAAAAAAAGAACAACACTGTAATGGAAAAAAAGAGACACTGTAATGGAAGTGAAAGTGAATGAGGCCAATCTTTAAATGTTAAAATACTCACTGTTTCAATAATACATCAGCCAGACGTAAGTAATATGTATGATAATGTGATGTAAGTGAAATATAAAACATTTAAATGCACATATTAATTTTTAACGTCATCTGACAACAATGCAAAACCCTAAAACAATTGTAAAAATGGCAGCTTAAACCGTTTTACAACTCAAATACACTTGAAAAATATATATTTTCAAAGTTTAAATAAAGATTATTTGCGTATGTTTTGCAAGAAAAAAAATATTTAATTAAATTCTACTACAAAATGTCATGTTTAATTCAATGTGTTACTTGCTGTTTCTTTGTAATTATTTGTGAAATTTCCTAGCAATTTCTGAGTGAAGATTGTAAATCTTAGACCATTTTTTTCTGTGTAATACACGTTTTAACAAGAAAAAAGTGTAAGTGCTTAAATACTAAGCTTCACATTTCTGCTGATAAATCCACTAAAAATGGGCCCCATTTACTTTCATTGCAAGTGTCTCTCCGTAATCTCAGTGAAAATTAATTTTTGTGTTATTCAACATTATACCACAAATGCTGTTCATTGTGCTTAAAGGGAAAGTTCGCCCACAAATTAAAATTGTGTCATTACTTACACATCCTTCGTTCCAAACCTGTTTGTTTTCTTGATTGAGCAAAAAAGAAGATATTTTGAAGAATGTTGGTAACTAAAACAGATGATGATAGCCATTGACTTTCATAGTATGGAAAAAAGAATACTATGGAAGTCAATGGCTATCCTCAGCTGTTTGGTTACCAACATTCTTTAAACTGTCTTCTTTTGCTGGCGCCGATAGCCTTGTGGACAGCGCGCCAACATATAGAGCCGCTGCGCTTTGGGTGTCCCGAATTCGAGTCCTGGCTTGTGGACCTTTCCTGATCCCGTCCCCCTCTCTTTCTCTCCCACTTTGCTTCCTGTCTAAACACTGTCCTATCAAAATGCAGAAATGCCAAAAAAAAAATATTCTTTTGTGCTCAACAGAAGAAAGAAACTCATACAGATTTGGAAGAAGTGGAGGGTGAGTAAATTATGACAGAATTGGGTGAACCTTTAATTATATTGAACCAAGGATGTCTATTAAAGTTCCCCCCCCCAGATATGTTTGTAAAGCAGTCATTCTTGAGACGTGGGACAAAACAGGTCCAGCAATGGTAACTGCTATTAGCTTTAATATACATTCTGAATAATAGACCGTTATATAACTGATTCCAACAAAGATCTGTAGTCTTGTGAGGAATATTGTCTTTCATCTGAGTAGCTGTTTGCAACCAAAGACTTTGAGACCCTGAGGAACAAGTTTGTTCAATATATCTTTTTTTTTGTCCCTCTGGCTGTCAAACCAGTCTTTTCCTCCCGACAGGGTTTGTTGTTTAACGGTTCCTTTAGCTGTATTCCCCCTCACCTTTCTATTACTGTGGGTCAGTGGCTGTAATGACAGACTGCAGGTAGTGTTGACAAATGAGATGGTGACAATCACATGTTGATCTCTTTAGGCTTGAAGTGTTCTTTGCTTTTCACACATTAGTCATTTGTGTTTATTGTCCCTTTCACAGTCTTTTCTGCTGCCTGACTTCCTCTTTAGAGTGGATCAGATTGACTGGGCTTAAGTCTGATAATTACGACTTGCTCTCTTGCTGCTAATGATGGCCGTTTCTTCTCGTGTTTAAGGCGTGTTGTTTAACGGTTTCTTAGGTGATCTTCCTCCTCACGTCTGCTTTCGTGAGGGATGGATCACTGACTCTGTTGGCAGAGAGCTGGTAGTTCTGTCACTGAGCCACAAGTGTCGACATTCACATCTTGATAAGCACTGAATAATACATCTGACAGAAATACAGGCCAAAGTTTTTGATGCATTGCACTTCTGCCGTCTTACTGAACATTCATCAAATTCATTCATAGACTTATGTTCATTTCATGGTTTGAATTTTGCTTTTAAGCTGTTTTAAATGAGCTTTATAAGTATGATTTGTTTATTGATTCAATCTTTCATTTCTAGTGGAAAATGTGTTTTCAGGGTCAAGTTTAATACATAGCCACAGAAGTACTAAATAAACGGAAAATTAAACCAAAAATTACAGTACTGTCATAATTTACTCATCCTCATGTTGTTATAAGCCTGTATGACTGGAACACAATAAGATATTTTTAAAGAATATCTAATCTTTTTTTGTCCATGCAATGAAAGTACAACGGGATTCAAAATAACAACATTGAACAAAAGATTTAATTTTTGTGTTCAGCAGAAGAAAGTAAATCATACAGACTGGGATGACATGAATGTAAATGATGACAAAATTTTAAAGACGCAGTGTTATTTCAGTATAATTTATATACTATTACAATATTTATTAATATTTGAATTAGCTTTTAATTTTAGTTCACTTATTTTCATCAGTTTTAATTTTAACTTTTAGTAATTTTATGTGTTTTTGAGATTTTTGTTAGTTTTTTTCATATTTCTATTTAGCTTTAATTAATTTTTATTTCAAGTTTAGTCATTTTAGTATATTAGTTAGTTGACAAGGCAACATTTCTATATTTTTAAGTCTTTTTTTTTTTTTTGATTTTCAGCTTAATTTCAATAATTTTTTTATTAATTATTAATTACATTTATTTGACCATAAATATATAACAGCAATAAGGACAGTATAATTTGCGAATATGCATGTTTATTTTGGCAAATACAGTATATATTACAATCACAAAATATATAAAGTGAACAATACAAATACAAAATATTGAACAATGGACAAATTCATATTTTTGTCAAAATTCAGTGCAATTATGTATGTTCCAGGCTTCAATTAAACACAATTGAAATGCATTGCAAAAACATAACAAAACATAAAAAACGGGACTGGGAGCAGTAGCCCGGGGCGATTACAGTTGTCTTTCAGCTGCAACATGAATTAGATGATGTCAACAAGTGAGTCTGAGAAGAGCGTGCGAGGGCGTTCACACAACCGTCTGATAGAGGGAATCTCCTCTGCGTCCACTCGGACCTGCTGACTCAGGCACTGCGGTGGGAACTTGGCTCACAATGCAGGCCGACTGCTCCCTCAAGTGCCCTCCGCCACAGTTCATACCTGACAATGCTACGTCCCATGCTACACCTCTGTTCCCTCCCGTGGATACAGCAAGTCAGAGGAGCCCATCGCTGGGTAGAGCTGGCTGGTGTACTGGTTGAGAATAGAGTCACTATAGCTGTCTGTGTACGAAGTGGAGATGTTGGATGGGACGGGAGGAGGGATGTGGGTTTCCCATTTCGGCGAGTATGAGCCATACGCCCTAGTCTGAGAAGATCTCTGACTCAAAGGCAAAGCTAGAGGAGATGGGAGAAGAGCCTCTCTTGAGCCTTTAGCCACATCACCCATTTGACTTAGAAAGCCATTGAGACACGGAGTCGGATCTGTGGAAACCGGAGAGTTTCCTCTCTCTGAGGTATCACTGGGCTCTTTCGGACTCGATAGTGCCGAGTCCGATCCAGAATAGCCTTTTCCCTCCTCTTCGGCCAGAGAGTCAGACTTTCTCTTCCTCTTGCGACGGAAGTTGCCATTATCAAACATCTTCTCACAGTTTGGGTCAAGGGTCCAATAGTTGCCTTTGCCTGTTCAACAGAAGAAACCTTGTTATTTTGGCAGTTGAAAAATGAACTAGAACTCAACTAAAAACCAAGCAGTTATACAAGAAGAAGTTTAAACATGTTCTAACCTGGATCGCTGTCATCTCTGGGTACTTTCATGAAGCAGTCGTTGAGTGAGAGATTATGCCGGATTGAGTTCTGCCAGCTGGCTTTGCTCTTGTTGTAGAAGGGGAAGTTGTTAGCCACATACTGGTAGATCTGGCTGAGAGTGAGGCGACGGTTTGGGGCTCCGTGTATTGCCATCGCAATAAGTGCTGAGTAAGAGTAGGGCGGCCTCACAAGTTTCATCAGATCTTCTTGGGAAGGCAGGGAGAACCAGCTGAAACCACCTTCCGAGCCTCCGATTCCGCCTGCGGCCACGTACGGCTTTGTCCTCCCATAGTGCTGAGGAGCCGGATTGATCCCGGGTCCATTGAACCACAGGTAAGGGTTGGAGGTCTGGCCAGCGTATTCTACAAAATCGTAAGCGGACGGCAGAGTTTGCTGTGGACTAGGCACAGGCTGAGCGCTGTAGAAGTTGTCACCGTACAGGCTGAATTCTTGGGACTCCTGCCCCATGCTGTGAAATTGTGGTGAAAGGGCTTGTGGAACAAATGACGTCATGCTTTCCTCTTTTTTCTTCTGTTCGTTCTGAGAGAAAACACCTCCTTCTGCTCTGCTGCCTCTGTCTAACACAGGTGGATTGGTCAGGTGCATCACAACCTGACACCTGTCTCACCTGAACTATTTATGCAAGTTTTGTAACACCCTCTTTGCTCTGATTGGCTGTTACGGTCACACCTCAGCCCTCACTTGAATGGGGGGGGGTTGATATATCAGTAGAATATCTTAAGTTTCATGAGTGACTTGGATGGATTAACTTGGTTAAATTCTGGAATTAAAATGGTCTTATATTACATAAATATATACATAGTTCATAACATTCATATCATTACAAGCAACACAGAACCTTTTATATGTCACATATGTTGAATGAAGGTAAAATAGAACAGTTTTGGCAGTTAAAAGTAACAGTTTACCTGAATATTTCACACTATAAAAGTAGATTATTGTGTTTTAACCTGAGCTATTACAGTGAAATGATAGATAGATAGATAGATAGATAGATAGATTAGTAAATTCGACTGTGAAACAAGTGCTGGCAAATTTAAATAACTAATTTTAAGTTGATACCCATGTGGTTTCAGTGAAATGATATTAAAGATGCACCATCATGCAGTTGGCTTAGTTAATTGTTTACTTTTTAAGATCACTAACCCCGCTCCCCTTTCACTTGAGATAATGCGAATGACTTGGATGGATTAACTTGGTTAAATTCCTGAGTTAAAATTGCCTTATATTACATGAAAATATAAATAATTATTCCATATCATTATAGTACACAACAAAGAACCTTTTTCAAGTCTCTTATGTTCACTGTAAGTAAAAAAACAGTTTTGGTAGTTTAAAAAGTAGCACAATTTACCTGAATATTTCACACCATACAAGGTGATTATTGTGTGTTTATAGTGAAAGCAGTGACTGACAAACAAACAAATAAATAAATCAAACTGTTGGAATTTTACTGTGAAACAAGTAATGTCCAATGTGCTGGCAAATTTAAGTAACTAGCTAATTATATGTTGATAACTATGTGGTTTCAGTGGCATTATTAACATTAAAGACGCACCATCTTGCAGTTTTTCTTGGTTGACTTGCTTACATTTTAAGATCACTTCACTTGTAGCCTGAGATCTTCGGACCGGCTTCTATTAGTGGTTCCCAGATCTAGATTAAAACTTAGAGGGGATCGTGCTTTCTCGGTTGCTGCCTCCAAAGTTTGGAACTCTTTGCCCTCAATTGTATCAGATCTGCCCAGACGATCTCTAGTTTTAAATCTGTATTAAAAGCTTATTTATTAACTAGGGATTTTAATTCTCCGGGCGATTAATTCTAAGGTGTGTTCTTGTTTTATGTTTTCTTGTTTCATTATGTGTTTTTCTATTAGTGGTTCCCAGATCTAGATTAAAACTTAGAGGGGCTTCGTGCTTTCTCGGTTGCTGCCCCCAAAGTTTGGAACTCTTTGCCCTCAATTGTATCAGATCTGCCCAGACGATCTCTAGTTTTAAATCTGTATTAAAAGCTTATTTATTAACTAGGGATTTTAATTCTCCGGGCGATTAATTCTAAGGTGTGTTCTTGTTTTATGTTTTCTTGTTTCATTATGTGTTTTATACTTATGCCCATCTTTTGTTATTTTATTTTCTTGTGATGTACAGCACTTTGGGTTACCTCGGTTGTATTGATATGTGCTAATACAAATACCAATACATTTGGGGGGTGAAACGTGCCCCCCAAATTGTTCGACGAATTTTAGTCGAATCATTCCAATAGAAGCACCATCGGTAGTTTCCCGTGAGGACGAAAAAGTTCCCGACACAGATTTCGATCATTTTCAAGTTGGTCACGTGAATTCGCCGTGTTGACTAACCGAAAGCTGCTTGGTGTAAAAGTGACTGTGTGAACAGTGTTTCATATATCGCTATGCTATGGATAGTTTACCAACGACTGTTTTGACATCACATCTAAAATAAGATCGCATGTAAAATATGTAGCCTATCATTACCTTCAACTGCAGTAATGGACTCTCTCGAAGCACATGATTTTGGAGGAAAAATGGAGATTGAAATATTTTTTTATTTGTGTGAGTTAATAATTCCTTGCATCCTGGAGTTAACCGGGTGTCATTCACACAGAAGCTCAGGAGGACTGTTGCCATGACCGCTTACTATAGGCTAATTATTGTTTTTAGGTTTGATTTATTTTTGCCTAATCTGATTAATGTTATTAAGAATTATAAAAAACTAACCAGTTCTCATTTCCAAAATTTTTATAATTAGTTAAAAAAATATATATTTTGGGTTTGTTTTACGAGATTTGGCAACACAGACTTTGGCTTAATAGCATTTAGGGAAACGGTGACCTGTGTGAGTCCTCAAATTATTAATGGAAGGTGAACAGAATGATTTCACAGGAATAAAACACAAAACACAAATCCCTGCCGATAGTTAGCATGATCTGGATGTGTTGAACTATTTTTTAAGCATCTCATCCCAAACAAAATTCCAAAACAGAGCTAATAACAGAGGCTTGAGCCATTGATATGCAGGCTAATGCAGTTATTAATGCAGTCATTAGAGAGAGAGAGAGAGAGAATACCTGCGTCTGTGCGTCTCTCAGCAGTGTTCAGCAGCAGCATCTACTAATAGCGAATCTTTAAGTTAAACTGCTTCAAGAACTGAGAAATGTCCTGTAGCTTTCAGCTGCGAAACTATTTTATTGATAAATTTGCGGGGCGGCGTTGACGACAAGTTTCTGTCAGCGTGTGTGCGCGTCTGTGAGAGAGAACCGGAGAAAGCGCGAAAACAGATCATGGAAGACATGGAAATAGTTTTTTACACTATTTTTGTTATATTTATTTGCTCAATGTCTTCTGAGGTTTTGGTTCTTTTATTTTTGTAGATAGCCCATAGTATAACAAAATATTATATCTCTTCATTGTGTTTGGGCCCTCCCTGGACGAGCTAGCATATAGGCACGTGCCTAGAATGCCTACGCGTAAATCCGGCCCTGAGCATGATATAATCCTCAATCTGTCCCTCACACCACGTATAACGTCCCTGGTAGAATGATATAATCTTTATTGCTATGTCAATATACAATTCAAATTTCACGATCACACAAATATAACAACAAATAAACACTTTAAATCGTGGAACAATTCAAATAAGAGAGACAAAGAGATTAGTTTGAGAAATAACGAAAACGGTCTTAATATTGATAAAGTATTGGTTTATCATTTTGTTTTTAATTTTGAACATTTAATATGTATTCAGTACTATGGAATGTGCAGCTATGCATTCAAAAACTTTATAAATGTTGTACAGACTATCAAAGTCATTTTTACAGACCTGAGATTTTGACAGTTATGAATGGTGTGTTGATTTGAGTTGAAAAAAAAAAAAACGAAATGAAATGTAACAACCAAAAATAGTTACTGTAAATTAGTCTCGTGTAGAATAAAGGTTTAATATCTATCTGGATAAATCAGAGTACACTGGTTCTGTTGGCTTGATTCTCGGTTCTTAGCATCAATAAGAAGGAGTGGCTTGTGTTTGTGCTGGCTGATAATGTCGCTGACCCGCTCGAAAGTCTGCCAAAAACAATCAATAGTGTTACAAACTTTGGTCATTATGCATGTAGCTATGATTACAGACATAAAAAATCAACAGTTTTAATACCTCATAGGATTTCAGACCAGTGCCTAGCATGAAGCCATCTTGATTTCTGCGTATCTGAATGTTGTAAACTTTATCCTGGTACAGGACCATGAGTGTGTAGGGCTGGTTAGAAGATCGATTTGAACTGTCTCGCACAAGGAACGTCCCATCCTAACAGAGGGCACATTTCAACAGATTAACTTTGTTAACCTGATATCAAGAATGACATTTTTATTCTCTAAAGTTTCTATGAAGAAAGTAAGAACGCAAACTTAGTTTTAAGTGTCATATAGTTCATTTGAACACAATGGTCTCACCCTGTTATCTCTTCTCAGGCAGCTCTCTGCCTCACTGCGGGAGATCTGACCCACATACCAAGCTGGATCCATGTCCTATAAATGGAGAAATAATAGTATTAGTGCTGACAGTGACTAATGAGCAATGTTTGTGTTTTCTCTGCAATTATCTGAGAAAATAATGGTTTATTAAATCCAAACATTTTACAAAGACATAATAGTGATATAAACAAAATTCAGCTTAGAACAGGCTGCTATTTCTTTATCGGAACACTTGCTCACTGGATCCTCTGCAGTGAATGGGTGCCGTCAAAATGAGAGTCTAATAAATAGACTAACAGAAACATAACAATAATCTACAAGTAATCCACAAGACTCCAGTCCAGCAATTAATGTCTACTGAAGAGCAAAGCTGTGTGTTTGTAATAAACAAATTCATCATTAAGATGTTTTTAACTTCAAACCATTGCTTCCAGCTAAAATATCCATAATATTGCTGTCACCAGTTAAAAAGACATCTTGTCTAAATCAGCAGAGAAATATGCACATATCAAGCACCATTTGTAAGCGAAAACAGTCCAACCCAGTTTTAAACAAATATGTTGGAGGATTTTGATGTTACAGAACAACAAGGAGATTGACTTTTTCTTCGGAGGAAGCGTTATTATAGATTATGAACTCATATTTTGGTCAGAAGAGATAGTTTAAAGTTAAAAAGCATTAATGATGGATTTGTGTCTTACAAACACGCAGCTTATCACTTGACAAGACATTAATTGATGGACTGGAGTCATCATGTCGATTATTGTGATGTTTTTATCAGCTGTTTGGACTCATTCTGACGGCACCCATTCACTGCAGAGGACTCATTGGTGAGCAAGTGATCTGTTTCGATGAAGAAACAAACTCTTCTACATCATGGAAGGGTGAGTACATTTTCAACAAACTTTATTTTTTGGGTGAACTGTTCCTTTAACCTATACAAGAAAATAGACTCCAGTAGCACTTCAAAGGAAAAGCAATACAAAGGTGCCATCTACTGGTTGATGTATAGTGGTGTGATTGTTTGTACCTACTGTACCTGCTTGCTGCCCATGTCTGCTTGTAGTGGTGGTGCTCTTGCACTTCTTTGGTGATCGTTCATTGCTTTCGTTCCACAAAATAAAGGATTTAATTAGTTATTTTCATTAAATGTATAGTAAGATTAATCAAACTAATGCAATGCGTGCTTACTCTCCTGCAGTTTTGCCGGTAGTGATCGACTGGGGTGAACACTGTGAAATGTGACCGAAAAATAGTTCAATATAATGGAGTAACTAATATTTCTGAATATCTGGATTAATTCTGCACTCAGATAGCACACGTGCGTCTGCAAGATGTCTGTTAAAGATCGCTTTATCTGGAAAGTATCTGCTGTGTACAAACATCTGATAGATGTATTTAAGATGTCAGTTTTACATACATTCGAAATCATAAACATCTTAAAGACATTTTCTAAATGTCTACTAGACATCTGATAGGAAACGTCATATAGACGTATTGCAGAGCAGCAAACACTCTCTACAAAATACGTCTTGCAGATGTAAATGCAGACGTCAAATAGTCGTCTCCGTGATGTATGTGTGCTATCAGGGCAGTAGCTTCTTGAATAGTATGAAATCTGACCACCTACAGTCAGTGTTCTCATTTGAATACATACTTGTCTGTTTGATAGGACTGTCCGTGGGTTCCTGGCGGTCTTGGTGAAGGGTTCCTGGTGTGCAGTGGAAATGTGTTGGAGTTGTGCCTGGCAGCTGTAAGAATTACAGAGTGTTAAAACTTAAAACTTAGGGTTTTGTGTTTTTTTTTTCTTTACTGATAATAAAACTTATTATAACCATCTCATCAAAATATATAATCACACACAATATGATAAAGTTACTTACTGTCATCATGAAACTGTTGAAGAAAAAACATTTAAATTAAGTGTGAGTGACTGAATATTATGCTAGTTGCACAAACATATATATTTATAAATAAATATATATATATATATATATATATATATAGAGAGAGAGAGAGAGAGAGAGAGAGAGAGCATATACAGTATATATATATATTAGGGACGTCCCGAGTCGATCTCAAGGATAGGGATAGGGGCCGATCAAGCAATTTTTTAACTGATCGATATCGGCTCTCCTCAGTCCGATCCTTATTTTACGTCAGCTGTCATGCCGGTGTTGTGCAGTAGGAGGCGGTATGCGCCTTTAAGTGGGTCGGTTTGCCATTAAAGGCACAATATGTACGATTTTTTTTATTAAAATAACCAAAAACCACTAGAACAGTGTTATATATTTTGCTGACTTGTGTACTTACATTATCCCAAATGTTTCGAAGAATGTTTA
>NW_015539853.1:222027-223260 GCF_001515605.1 Sinocyclocheilus anshuiensis
TGTCATTGTGTCGCCTGCCAATGACGTCATAACACCTCGATTTCCGGTTTTGTTTTGTAGAAAACATGCAAACACCAAAGACGCTTTAATATGTTGTGCGTTTTAATAGACCAGTGACGACCACACAGAGTAGCATTATAACAGAACTTTCAAACGTATCTAGTATGATAAAACAGCGCTACTTTTTTCCACCCCCACATACGCTGGACCGGAAGGAGTGGAAGCGGTCGACTGTGGCATAATAAAAGCTCCGCTGCTTTCGAGTCGTGTGTCACGCTCATTCAGCAGCTTCGTTTCGCTTCGACAGCTTTCAGCCTCACCCTGCTTCATTCTACTACGTTAATAAATCATTAGCTCATCCATGAACATGATTTCTGCCCGAGTCCCGTCGGATTGCATCGGCTGTGGGGATGAAGACACAACTCCCATGATTCCACACTCAGTCACAGCGTCATCAAACTACACCTTTGTCTCTATGTTTGTTTTGAATACACGCCCTCTAGCGGCAAAAATCACATACTGTGCCTTTAACAGGAAAAGAAGGTGCTCAAATGTGCGTGTGTGTTCCGCGAGAAATGGTGTGGTCTATTCTAGCGCGTCATACACGTTTGAGCTTCCATGTTCATGTGCATTTGATGTGCACTTTTGTAATGATCACTCATTTATCGTTTACTTTTATCTGCTGTGTTATATCGCGTTGCTATGGGTTGAGTCTTGATTCGGACTTGACTGACAGACTGGGGTTCTGACACCGCATGCTTCATGCTAGGGTTGGGCCGAAAGACGATGCCATCATGATCACTGATAGACATCACGATGTTGAGCCGACATCGTGATTCCCCCCCCCATAACCGCCGCATCCCAATACCGTGTTCGGAAAGAAAATGACGTGCATACGGAACCCCTAAAGAGAATAAATATGAGATGGGAGGAAAATACATATTTTAATCATTTCTATCGCAGTTATATCATTGGGTAATTATACTGTATATAAATTGCGGGCATCAGGGTGCCGCTATTATGCCTGGCATTGAAACTGCTTTTGAATCCACGATCGCTTTTTAGTTTCACTTTCACTTTCGAGATTCGCGATCGCACATACTCTGTTTATACTATGGAGCCGCAGTACTTACCACACATTTTACAAGATTAGATGTTTGTCAGTGGTGCTCAGGATCTGCAAATCATTCGCCATCGTCCTATCAGTCATCGCTCCTTTCTCTGTTTATGTGG
>NW_015539853.1:225504-240050 GCF_001515605.1 Sinocyclocheilus anshuiensis
GGACAACTCCCATGATTCCACACTCAGTCACGGCGTCATCAAACTACGCCTTTGCCTCTATGTTTGTTTTGAATACACGCCCTCTAGCGGCAAAAATCACATACTGTGCCTTTAACAGGAAAAGAAGGTGCTCAAATGTGCGTGTGTGTTCCGCGAGAAATGGTGTGGTCTATTCTAGCGCGTCATACACGTTTGAGCTTCCATGTTCATGTGCATTTGATGTGCACTTTTGTAATGATCACTCATTTATCGTTTACTTTTATCTGCTGTGTTATATCGCGTTGCTATGGGTTGAGTCTTGATTCGGACTTGACTGACAGACTGGCGTTCTGACACCGCGAGCTTCATGCTTTCTAACCTTATCTTCATTTTATGTTGCAATTACTCTGCTTATTATACATATAAAATACAAGAAGTTTATATCAAGTAGTCCTATATTCATATATATATAATATATATATATATATATATATATATATATATAGAGAGAGAGAGAGAGAAAGAGAGAGAGAGAGAGTTTATCTTGTAATATATATACATATACATCATACATATATTACTTTTACTCTCTGCACAACTCTGTGTACATTGGATTTTAATGACTTTAATACTTGAAGTGTGCACCAAACATACATTCGGGAATATACAAGTATCGGATCGGGACTCTGTATCGGCAGATACTCAATATTCAATGACTCAGATCGGATTGGGGTACAAAAAACCTGATCGGGACATCCCTAAAATATATATATATATACTGTATATTTGTGTGTGTGCTTAATGTGATTACCTCCTTTCTGTAGTCAGGTTGTCTGTTGGAAAAGCAAGGTACAAGTTACAGTGGCAGCTTTGTGAAAGAATGGTGCAGCGTAAAGTTATAATTTTTTTTTTTTTTTTAATTATGAATTTGACCTGTTTTGAGAGTAGCCTGGTGTAACAGAGGAGGCACTTCTGTGCACCCCTGATGGAGGAAGCGAGGGTTTGGGAATTCTTATCGGGTCTCCTGGTGGCTCCACTGCAGGGAGTCTGATAAAAGCAAATGAAATAAAAGCAAATGAAAACATCCCGAAAAATGTATGACAAATTTGATTTAGTTTTTTCTAGATGTACAAGAGAATATCAGTCTTTTTAAATAGTAAATTATACTACTAAATATCGTCATACTAAATGCACATGTGCAGTTATTTCTGTTGTATCTATAAAAGAGGAAATTAAAGGAAACCACCGTACCTTCTTGGCGGTTGGCCAGCCTACAGGAAAAAAAAAAATATTAGAGAAATACCATTTTACAGAACCATTTAAATGTAAAGTTATTATGGTGTAGTATATACAAAAAAATCAAAATGAAACTTTGAAATGGAAAGACTAAATATTAGGAAAAAAGTGTATGTGTGTGTATATATATATATATATATACACACAGACACAGACACACACACTCAATTTTAGGAAGATGTTAGGAAAAAAATGTCATTTATATTTTAAGCATGGAAGTTATTATTATGTTGTATGTTGTAATAATCATAGTAATAATAACAATATTCATTGTATATTATATATTGTATATTATTCATTGTATATTCATTCAAACAGTCATAAATATTTATAAAACACACAATATAATATATACTTATATATTGTTATATATAATTATATATTTATTTATTAATATAGTTAATCATTATATATATTAATTTATTCTTAAAAATAATATATACTTAATTAATTCATGTTCAGTAAATGCAATTTTTTAATGTGAAAAAAAAAGTCAAACATTACTAAGGCACATAGTGCCGAATTCTACTTCGAGGCGGGACAAAATAAACTTACTCTGTCAAGCGAGCATGTGCCTCTTCCACCTGTGAAGACACAATACAGTTTAAGGGTTGTTAAAACATATAACCTGTAATTGCAATACAGTTTAGAATCAAAGCCTTCCCTTCAGACACTGCCTACATTATCTTTATCTTTGACACCAGATCATCTCAAAGTAATCTGAACTGTATTATTTCTCAATTATTATTTGCTAAAAGTGACCTGCTACAGCTGCAGGGTGGCTTCTGTCCAGAGCTCCTGGCTTTGTACTGCGGTCCACGGCAGGTGCTATAAGAGCACAGAACGGTAGAAACAACATATTGAAAAGGTGGATAAGTTCAACAACATCACACCCAGTTTATCTTTTACTAAAAATAAGAATACTTTCCTACCTGGGGATCTTTTTAGGGGCCGCTCTTCTCTCATAGGCAGTCCAACCTATCGATTATAATATAGAGTTTATTGCAAAGAAGTCTCAAAAAATGAAAATCAGAAATAAATAGGGACACATACTGTTTGGAAATATGAAGGACTCACACTTGGCCGCTCCACAGGACGGAGAGCGGGTCCAGGGCCTGGGCGCTCAGGAGGGACAGGCGGTTGACTTCTGCCCACTCCACGTGTGCGGTTATTATCTGACAAAACAAGGAATCCTATCATTTTTCCAAAAGACTAAGACAACAGTAGGATGGAGGGGTGTCCAGTTCTGCGTACCAATATAATCACTGTTTTCCATGGGTTTTGCGGGACAGATCTGGGCCGTGTCTTCATTAGGCTCGGTTGGTGGAGGCTCATAGCTGTTGTCACTGTCTGACCCCTCCTCTGGGGACTCATAGTCTCCACCGCTAGCTTCACCCTCATCATTCGAATCCGGATTCTCATAGTCATCATCACTCTCCTTAAGGAGGAAAGAACACACGCACTCTGCCAATCAGATGTGATACTGATCACTTCAAAACAGTTTTAAACACAAATACGAGACTTACAAACTCTTCAGAATCCCACAGTTGATCCTCATGCTGCTCAACTGAAAATGGTAAGAGCAGACTTCTTCTAGACACTCTTTAAAAGTGTAATTTGTAGCATTGAATATATTGTATTTATATCATACCTGGTGGTTGTGGGTAGCTGGGAACTGGTGATGGCCTGTTACAAAACACTAAGGATAATTAGTTGTCTGCTGACTGTAGATATGCTGGTTATATACTGAATCATTTAATCTAGTCGCCCTCATGTCGTTTCAAACCTGTGTGAAGTTTCTTCTTCTGTGGAACTAAAAATATAATCACTTAAAGACATTCTTCAGAATATCTTCTTTTGTGTTTCTGCAGAAGAAAATACGTTATTTAGGTTTGAGGGCGAGTAAATGATGACAGGATGTTAATATATGGGACAACAAACCTTTAAAAGTTCAACAAGAACATAGATGTGTTGTCTGGATGACCACATAATTGTAGAGTCATGTAGTATACACTAACATTTCAAAGTTTGGGGTCAGTAGATTAACACTTCTATTGTGCAAGGATGCATTAAACTGATCAAAAATGACCGTTAAGATTTGTATAATGTTACAAGTAAATTTCTGTTTCAAATAAATGCTGTTCTTTTGAACTTTTTATTCATCAAACAATCTTAAAGAAAGGTTTCCACAAAAATATTAAGCAGCACAACCATTTTCAACATTGGTAATAATAAGAAATATTTCTTGAGCAGCAAATTGGCATATTTAGTATGCTTTCTGAAGGATCATGTGACACTGAAGACTTGAAGTGATGACTGCTAGAAATTCAGCTTTGCCATCACAGGAATAAATTACATTTTAAATGTATTCAAATAGAAAACTACTAAAATTGTAATTTCACAATATTACAGTATTGTTTTTACTGTTTTTGTTCAATAAATGCTGCCTTGGTAAGCATAAGAGACTTCTTTCTAAAACATTTAAAAAATCTTACTGACCCCAAACTTTGAATGTTAGTGTACATAATATTTCATATATAACACAAGATTTGTGATGGTAGAGATGTACTGGCCTTATTGTTGGAATCGGTGGAAAGAATCTCCAATTCTTCTCTTTGTTGATTTCCTGACAAATTTTGGAGATAAGCCTAAAAATATTAGAAAACACCCGTTTCAAATCCTCAAAGTGTAACTACCATTACTGGCACATTATTGATTAGTAGGCGTTTTAAGAGAAAGAACAGAATGTAATTATTATTGCTTTATGTACTGGCTGAGGGTTCAGCTCAAGCAGGATGTGGTAACAGAGCCATAATTTTCTGTCCCCGTTTCTGTGCACCTGACAATGCTTAATAAACTAACAACAATCACTTTATCACAAAGTCACTGTCATATCCCTAAAGCCAAATACGCTTCTGGGGGAAAATCAATAGCATCTGCTTATTTAAGTGTTATTGAGGTGTGGGCGTTTTCAACCATTTCACACCAAACATGCTCTGCAAAACAGTTTCTGCATCAACGCTATGGTTCCTGCCACATCTGCTTCTCTGGTTTATCTTTCCTGTGCAGTATTTCCTCTTATTGTCACTCTGTCATCGATGGTGTTCTTGCACATTTCTACCTGTTTGTACACTTTTTACACTGTAAAATAATATGGCAACATGATGAGCTACAGTTGTTTTAAAAAGATTTTAAAGCACAGGAACTGTATTTTTTAAATAAATAAAAAGTATTTGAATACTGTGGATATGATATATTATTCTACACTTTATGGCAAATCAATTCTAAAGTTGTTTACGATGTCTAAAGTACTCGTGAGATTTACCCAGTACAGACTAAGAAAAAAGAATGACAAATACACAGAATAAGCACAGAAAATACAATCGGTACTTACGGCGCATGAAGCTTAGGGAACTTTTGAAGGTCATTGTCAGACATACTCTGAAATATATATATACAGACTGATTTTAAATTCATTGCCTGTACATCATATGTACAATGCCAAGCCAAAAAATTTTGCCATTTGGAGTTAAATAAGCAAATACTGAAGAGTCTAGGATTGGATCGTTATTGCAGTGATTAATATGTTTCTGGCATGTTGTATGTTTTGCAACAATTCTTTTAACCCTAACTGATGCATAGTATAGATTTTAATTTCATAAACAGCCATGTTGGAAGATGCACCCATGTCCATATTCCAGGATGACAATGTCAAGATTCATAGGGCCCAAAAAGTGTGAAATAATGTTTCAGTTAGCATGAGGAACAATTTTAACATATAAATTTCATTGTCCTGAATGAATTAAAAAAAATGTTTTTAGCTTAAAGCCCCGTTCACACCAAGAACGATATTGTTAAAGATAACAATAAAGATATAGTTCTAAAAATCGTTCTCAATATTAAAGAATAGCAGAGTCCACACCACAACTACAACGATAAAGACAAAGAGAAATGATATCGTTTGAATCACTTTCAAAACGATTTTTCTCCAGCTGATGAACGATAAAAATTTGACAGCCAATCAGAATCCATCCTGCTGTAGCGAGCTCAAGAATTTAAAGCGGCAGACGCATGTAAGCTTAATAAACAGACGATATATCGTTCGCTGGTGTGGACGCTAATATCGTTATCTTTATAGTTATCGTTCTTGGTGTGAACGGGGCTTAACCCTTTTAAAAGTCTTAAAGATGTGCTGGAGTCGACTTTACAGAGTGGTTTGACTCTCCCATTGTCAATACAAGATCTCGGCCAAAAATGAATGCAACTCTTGATGGAAATAAATGTTTTGACGTTGCATAACATTGTTGAAACAATGCCAGAACGAATGCACAGTGTCATCAAAACTAAAGGCTGTCCAATTAAATATTCGAATGTGCAACTTTTGTTTTTGGACAGGCAGTGTAAAGTCTACTCCAGCACATCCCAAAGATATTCAATGGGGTTTAGGTCAGTACTCTGTGATGTCCAGTCTTTCACAGTTTGAGCCTGATGAATCTTGTCATTGTCATGCTGGACTATGTAGTACATGGGTACGTGTTCCGACATGGTTGTTTGAGAAATAAAATGCTATGCACTGCATCAGATAGGGTTAGGGTTAAAAACATATTAATCACTGCAATAATGATTCAGTCCTTCAAAATCATTTGAAGGATCAGTTGAACATACATATAAACACACACAAACACATTTAAAACCTTTACTTTTTTATTGATTTCTGACTGATTAGGAGTTGGTAGTTTAGAAATAGAAGTTAGGAGAATTAGGAGTTCTTGGTACTTTTTAGAAGTTAGTAGTTTACTTGGTAGTTAGTTTCTAATAACAGTGCTTCCTGAAATGCAGGATCAAGGAAAACAATGATACCACATTGAGTCAGACCACAGACATCTGTTTTGTAAAGGGAAATTATTGTCTGCGTTCCACAATGAATATGAATGTTTAACAAAATGTAATTAAAAGCTAAATATTTTTACAAATGTAAACGTTCTTAAAATCAAACACATTTTATTCAGATTACCACCAAATGCATAGGGCCAAAAATAGGCCTATACTAAATTATGACATTAATTATGACAAAATGATGACACATGCTGAAAATGGTCAATTCTGGTTTCTAAATGCCTCTTGAATTTTTATGTATCCCCCCTTTCCTGCCTGTCTGTGATCAGAACAGACCTGTGACCCACCAAAACTGCTGGACTCAAATTTTAAAGGGGTACATACCAGGAACCTTTGGCCATTGATGTTACACTGTGTCACGACCTTATCACACCCAGTTAGATTCCGCTAAAGATAATGAAAAAGAAAGTATGTCAGTTGAATATACAGGCTCACAGACATAACCATATCTCCTACATAAACAACATAATGTAATATTAAATAACATTAAATATCAAACATAGGTCTGTAGAAGTACATTCAGTAATGCTACTTCATAACAAATATTTCTCATTTATCAGTTCTAAACAGTATCAGATTCGTAACTATATGTCTATAGTATACATACATTTAATAATACATGGATTGCAACAGATATGTTTTCAATTTCACTATATATTTTACATTGAAAGATGGAAAGAGAAAGCAACTTACTTTCTTCAGAAAGTCTGCTAACCGTTGCGAATCCCAGCTCAAAACCTCTGATTTGGATGGAATACTATCAGAACTCATTATTCCAAACGCACTACACTTACTTATGAATATCAAATCCCAGATACCTTCAAGCATTGAAAAAAATGTTGCCACTCTCACATTGAGTTCACACTGTGCCTGACACTTTGTATACTGAGAACACGAGGAGACTGGTGTCAAATAAAATAAAAAATAAAAAAAGAAATCAAATCAAAAGAGATAATACTTTAGTGACAGAATCACCCAGTTTCAAATGTAGAAGCGGGAGAATTGCTCAAAATTCTACCATTTTCAAAAATAACTAAAAAGCCCAACACCCCGGATTTGCCTGAGCACAGTATAAAAAGAAAGAATGACATCCACTTCCCCAAAGTCTTCCTGTTAATGATTATTGTGACAAACAGGGGAAGTACAGCCCCTTCATAAAAAAAAGAAGTTATTTCTTAATTTATTATAATTAATCTTCGCCCCCTCAGACAGATGTATAAGCACTGGACATTATGAACTACTGGACTCAATCTTAGATTCATTTTAGTATTTGGTAAGATCCTGGACACACAATGTATATTTAAAACTCCATTATTATGTTTTAATTATTTGCCTCATTATCTACATCTTGCCAGTTCCACGTCATGTGATTCTTAAATTGTGGATTTGAATTTTGATAAACACAGGCAATGGGCTATCATGAAGGCTTTCTTTGGGAAAATAATTTATAAAATAACATTTAGACGTTTACAACATAAATCATATGAATATATATGTATATACCAAAGCTGTAATTTTATTACAGATATTTTTGTAGTTTTATCTTTTAGTTCAGAGCTTTATTTGCCAGTAGTTGATGCTTTCCAGGTTATATATTTTGCTTATTTAAATACAGATTTAACATTTGAATTTAACATTTAAAGACTGATACGTAAGAGCTATTTTTATCACTTTCATTTGAACTGTTTTCTTAAAGTAAACCTGGCTAAATTGTAACAATTTTGTAGCATGCTTTATTTTAAAACTAGCACCCAAATGATTGTATTATGGGAATTATGCAGTTATTTACTATCTAAGAACCACATTTTCAAAAGAAACTAATCAAAAGTCAGATTGTGTGAATGATTGTGGATCGTGACCTGCAACACGGGTGGCTGGTTCAGTCCCGGAACTGTTCGCATGTAACACCCACAACTGGAAACTATGAGTTTCAAGCTTTCAGTTGCTCCTGTTGTAGGGGTTAGTTCATGGAAATATCTCGGTTAATGTGCCTGCATCACTGAATATCCACTTTGATGTAGCTGTAAAGTGTATTTGATTCGCAAAGCTGTAAACGGATGTTCAGATATGATTATCATATTACATTTAATTGATGTCATACACCAAAATACAATTCCCCTGCCTTGTCACAGTTATTTCCATGTCCTGGCTGCTTACAAAGTAGAAGGTGGTTCAGTGGGTGTATTAAAATCAGTTTTGAGGGCAAAGTCAGCGGTTTTGATTCAGGCCAGGGTAATGTCATCCAGTTGTTTATATGTCAATAATGTTTTAAGGAGCTCCCACACTGAATTCTGTTGTAACATTACTTGGTCTTTATTTTAGTGGAAACTATCGTTAGGCTACACACGCTAGACACACTAAAAACCCTCTTTTCTTCTTTATTGCTCATTTTAAATGCAATTATTTGAGCATTTTGTCACTGATGCTTAGGATTGTTTATTACTCTCAATGGCTACGCGTTTGTTTCTGGAGATCACAAACCTATCATTGATGCTCAGTTTTTCCTCATTTTTGATACAACAGACACATTATATTTCCTCTTTATCTATGCACAATGGAAATAGCATTTGTAGGCTAATGAAAGGACAGAACCCTCTGGCACCATGTGTCTGTCAGTGTGTACAGCTGAGCCGCTTCCCTTTACAAATTAACATTTTGGCTGTTCTTTTTGTTGGAATGTTTATGTTGTGAATTGACATTTTTAATTGACAAGGGGCCCGTTCTTTGTACGTCGCTTATTACATCCGAGATCAAATGACACATCCAAGATGATATCACCGCGCTAATCAGGATCTGGCTAATTCGTTTCTTCGAACGCACCTGTTGTTGATGATTAGTATGGCTGGATTGAGTTATCTGAGATCATTGCGCGTTCATGGGTTGGTTTAAAAGGGGGCTATGTATCGATACTCGAAACCACGATCAGCAATGCAGCGATTGGCAGGCGGCAAAACAGCACCGTAATGACATAATTTCATTAAAAAAAGACACCTGACGAAAAACTTGACAAATTTCTGGCCTTTTATAAGGAAAACAAAACTACATAAATGTTACAATAGATAAATTAAATGTGCACTGTTTTTATTTTACTTTAATTTTTTTTTCATGATTCCCAATTATTTATATTCACGAGTTCTAATATTTGTACAGGCTTTACATTTTTATTTCAACGTAGTAATTAGCAATTCATTTAATTTTATATTTGAACAAATTTGTTACGTGACAGCAGTAATTAAAGTTTCTTAAGGGTCAAGATCATGTTATCTGCATCTCCTGCGCTCCATCAAGACACTCCCATAATAGCTGTCAGCACTCAAATTAATACACGACTCTACATTATCTGTATAGCATGTGTAAGACTCGAATACAACTATGAAGTGATTATTTTATGACGAATAAATCTCTCCGCGAGTAAAACCGGCTGCGTGTATAGTATTAAAGGCTACACAACATTATTATATTATCTTTAAATTATTATTTTAAATTATTGTCCCTGGATTAGTAGGGTCTCTTGTAATAAAGTAGCGGTGGCTGGGACAGATTTTAAGTATCAATTCTGCTTAAAAAGATGCAATCTAATCCTGTTTACATGAAATAAACCTTCTCCCGAGCAGGTTTAAGTTTACGGACCTGTTGCTATGACAGCAACTCCGGGATGAGCTTCGAAGAACCAAATGATCCAAATCAACAATCAAATCCAGCTAACTGAGTTAGCCATGTACGAAGAACGCGCCCAAATTCTGCTTAAAAAGATGCGATCTAATCCTGTTTACATGAAATAAACCTGCTCCCGAGCAGGTTTAAATTTACGGACCTCCGGGATGAGCTTCGAAGAACCAAATAATCCAAGATCATGCCAAATCGTCAACAATCAAATCCAGCTGAGTTAGCAACGTACGAAGAACGGGCCCAAGGTCTATGCGGAATTATTTAGAATTGTAGGTGCTGACTTTTGATTTATTTCATTTTGTTGATTATTTTGCCAGATGTACATTTTCATTTGCCATAGTAAATTTATGGGAGCCAATAACACCACCAGGTGGTAATCTACTATATAAATCAATAGCAGCTAAAGCTTTTCCATTACTCTAATTTTGGTAATTAGTCAAGTTAAAAATGCTTAATTATTTAATTAAGTTGTCATTATATGTGATGTGTGCTTACGTAAAGTAAATAAAACTTCTGTAACAGATGTCATAAAAAAAAATGAATAACTCCATATCGTAAATTTCTATTTACATATACATACACACATGCACATCAAGTAATCTTTAGTTCTTTATCATGGCCATAGTTAGTATTGTACTTTAATACACTGGAAAACTTCAATGTTTCATGTAAAAAAAAAAAAAAAGTCAATGTTTTAATGTAAAATAACCACAAATTACAATCTATCAGTCTCCTTATAATAATAATAATAATAATAATAATAAAAAGCTCTATAATTATAACTTCAACAGGTTTTCAATTCCTTGTCAGCCCCACATCCACAGAGATGCTGGGGAATAGAAGCATCAAGTCTTGAGGTTATATTGTTTTAATTTGAACCTTTTCTGTTTCATTGTTTAGAAGGTATAAGATGGTAACTTCAGACACAACTCATAAAACATTTATGCATATGCAGCCCTATTTACACTTTATAACAAAAACTTCCATCATAATAAGGAGCTCAATTTAGATTGACAGAGTTATGCTGATGTTCTATAATCAAGGGCCAAGAACAGGTTACCCACCACATGTGTTGAATCAGAGGTGTTTAACAGAATGCGCAACAAAAAGCTGTGTGGTCCTGTAAAGCAATAATGAAGTTCTTGAAAATTTTCATACAGTTCAGGGATACCTATTCACAGAAGGCCTTGGTGAGCAAACTTTTAAAATGAGTGATCAGTGGCCTTTTTTGGAGGATCCAAAACCTGAGAATCCCATCACAGCAGCCATTTCATCATCATCTTCAAAGTTGAGATCTTCTTCTGCCTTTCTTTTCTTTTCCTTTTGCTTTTCTTTTCTGTAAGCTTTCGCTTTCTCCTCCTTAACAACAGAATGAAAAAATTAGGATAGGTTATGAACTCTTGAGTATTGATATGCTCTTGCCAGAACAAAGGAAAATTCTTCAAGGGATAGTTCACCCAAAAATGATCATTTGCTGTTCATTTACACAACCTCAGGACATCCAAAAATGTAGGTGAATTTTTTCTTCAATAGAATAGTAAAGATGATTTTTAGCTGAAACCATGGTCCTTGGTGATTCATAAATACAAGTCAGAGACTACCAGCACTTAAGAGTTACAACAAAAAAAAGCATATACAGTTATGGTCAAAATTTTAAATACACTTTGGAGTATCTGCAAAATGTTAATTATTTTACCAAAATTAGAGGGATACTAAATGTGTGTTTTTTTTTTTTTTGACCTGAATAAGATATTTAAGATATACAGGCAAGACAAAATTAATACCCGTAGCTCCTGACGATATGTTGCTAATGTATTGAAACGAAGCGACTGGTCGGTGCAAGAAACTGAACATTATTTACAGCATTATTACCTTTAATACAGAGTCTTGGGCAAACAGGGAAGTCTGATTCTTTTCTGCAAACTGGTTCTTTCGGACATGTCATTTCAATGAACTGGTTCAAATGACTGATTCACCAGTTTGTTTACACAATTAAGCGATGACGTCACATACTCACAATTATATTATTAAAGCACCCAATAATGATGTAAAACACTGATGTTTTACATGTCTAAAGCATATAAAGTGAATAAAACCTTTTTACATAAACCATAAAAACCTTTCATTTCGCCCCTTCATTCAAGTGTTCAGCAGATCATCGATTCCAAACTGTTTGGAGTAACTTCGGACATGTCATTTCAATGAACTGGTTCAAATGACTGATTCACCAGTTTGTTTACACAATTAAGCGATGACGTCACATACTCACAATTATATTATTAAAGCACCCAACAATGTAAAACACTGATGTTTTACATGTCTAAAGCATATAAAGTGAATAAAACCTTTTTACATAAACCATAAAAACCTTTCATTTCGCCCCTTCATTCAAGTGTTCAGCAGATCATCGATTCCAAACTGTTTGGAGTAACTGGAGTGCTGAATGAGTTGGCAAAAACATCCTAGGATCATATGTGACTCATTTCGAGTCAGAGTGACTTTCTTTACTGTTCTACTGAACAAAAGTCACCCACATCTCTAAATTAACAGCAAATTTTAATTGTTGGGTGAACTATCACTTTAAAGGAACACTCCACTATTTTTGAAAATAGGCTCATTCTCCAACTCCCCTATTACGCAGCGACTGAAAATAGTCACAGCTAGGTAACTTCCAATAAGCCTATTTTCAGGCGCTGCATAATATCATTGTGCCTGCTGCACCCATGGTACGGCAGCAAAGTTCCTTGATTATTACACCGGAATGAGAGTATAGTTCCTAGCCATATCGGCCTAACAAAATCGCAACTTTTCATTTTCCGTCTGTCTTAATACACGATGTAACTACAGAATAGTCAAGTTTTAAATAGGAAAAATATAGAAACTCTTTGGTCATTTTTGAGCGAGATGCTAACAGTCTAATCAGATTCAATGATCTATGCTAAGCTGCAGCTAAAAGTGCTACCGCCAGACCTGGAGATCGGCTGAATGGATTCGAGAGTTGGAAAATGGCCTATTTTCAAAAATAGTGGAGTGTTCCTTTAAGATTTGGATTTTACATAAAACATGCACTGGTCATCACAAAAATTATATAGTTTTATTCACAATTGTGAGTTAAGAGGCACTGGTTTTGCATGTCACACTTATTTAAAGGTGCAGTAGGAGATCTTGGAAAATGCTAACTTTAGCCTGATAGCACTGAAAGCGAACGTCCCACCCTCCCTGCAATCGCCGTCCAAAGCCACGCCCCCTTAACGCATTTACGCTCACAGACCAGAATACCAGAGACAACATTACTACAATAGGCTACATCAGCGGTTCCTAATTCCAGCCCATGTTCCGAAGTGAAGTAAACTTCAACGGATTTCTCTCGCTCAGGGAGTAGGGAGCAATGAACACTGTGTAGGGATCATATCGTCTGCCATTCTCGCTCTGTCTGCACAGCGTGCATGAACGCACTGATGACGTGTCCTGTTTGTGCGAACGCGGTGCGCAGAGTAGGGATGCTCCGATCCGACTTTTTCGCCTCCGATACCGATTCCGATATCTAGGGTTCGGTATTGGCCGATACCGATACCAGTGAAGTTTTTTTCCCCCATTTAATTGACTGATGTAACCGAACGCGACCAGGGTTTAAAGGCTGAACGAATGACTGACAGCCACAGCGGAGAAAAGAGTTTGTGTGAACTTTAATGTAAGGACTTAAATATTCATATGTAGCTCACATTAAGCTATCGTATGGCTTCAGAAGTAACACAGAATAATTAGCACAATCGGGGGGGGAGGGGATAAAATAAAATCTCGGATTTGGATCGGCCCTCTCTGACCGATACCCGATCCGAGAAAAACGGCACTATCGGAGCCGATACCTGATATGAATATCGGATCGGCGTATTCCTAAGGCAGAGGTATGATAATACATACGTTGACAGGCAGGTAGGAAAGCATATTAAAATGCTCGGACCGAGCGTTTTGATTGGACGAACATTTCTTGGTCCTACGCCTTCCACAGAATATATAAATACAGACAAATACATTTAGACCACTTAACTTAATGATTGCTATCGGGATGTGAAGAGACTTTCAACCAGCATAACAAAAAATGTTTCTGAAGACAATCACCTATTGCACCTTTAACACTTATTTGCATGTCACCTGTCCGTAAATGAACCTCAATTTCAAGACTGACCTCCTCTCGCAACTCCTTCATTCGTTCCTCAAAATCATACTCCTTCTGCTTTTCCTCCAGTTTTTTCTTGTTTACTTCAAAACGTTTTTTAACTTGATCCAATGAAGAGCGCTCCACTCGCATGGACATTCCCAGGTTTCTCTGATCTGTGTAATGGCAAAATAAATGTATTAAATTAGAAAATGCTACTTGCCAAGTGTGCTTATAATATATTTGACTTTTCTATAGAAATACAACTGCTAGATACTGAATACAGAATAATACAAATGAACAAAAATAATAAAAAATAGATAAGTATATATACAAAGAGCACTTATATACACATAGTATAAACATTCATTTAAATATCACATATAAAGATTTGTACAGATAAGAGTGTAAAAATATGAATATACGCTACATGTGTTCCATATATATATATATATATATATATATACAGGTGCATCTCAATAAATTAGAATGTCATGGAAAAGTTCATTTATTTCAGTAATTCAACTCAAATTGTGAAACTCGTGTATTA
>NW_015539853.1:240435-259471 GCF_001515605.1 Sinocyclocheilus anshuiensis
AGTATCAAACATAATATTGTTTTGTAAGAATATATATGTGTGTGTGTGTATATATATATATATATATGTTAGAATATGCAACATGAATATGTTACATAAAAGAAAAGAACAAAGGCCGCAATACTTACGTTTTTTACCATTGATATGATCCAAGAAATTGATGGAATCTTTTACTACACAATCACAGACATTGCAGTAGTACCTGGGAGGAAGGAAATGCATAATTATATCCACAGAAATAGAGCAATGCCCTGAAAAATTGTCAGCCATAAAAAAACAAAAACACTATCACAATTTTTTTATCAATATCGCGATTTCATTTTGACTTTTGATCACCATTTTGACATAATATTTGCTTACACTTTACACTCATAAATGCATTTTGGTTTTATGAATTTTAATCTCAAACATATTTCAAAAGGAAACCAGGAAAGCTTTATCAAAAAAGATGTTGACTATCAGCTGAAGTAGTAGTTGCGGCTTTATTGACAATAGTTGCGGACACAATATCTTCGCATAAATCGTGCTTTCTGCAGTTTAGAAATGACGCATGTTCACATCGTGATTTCATAACGATTTTGATTAATCGCACAGTCCACTCTCTTGTTCATAAACTCATACTGCTGTAGTCATAGTACAGTCATTGCATAACAGATACCAACCCTCCCATCTCAGCCTGTGGTGTGGTCTTTGTGATGACGAGAGTCTTCCCCAGTTTTGACTCCAGATCCACTTTATAATCTCTGTGGCGGAGAAGCTCCCGCTTGACGGGGGGCACAGGCTTGCCTGGAGAATGAAAAAGATGGATAACATTGGAAATACTGCTTTAAATTATTTACTTGGATGAACTATTGTCAGCAACTACGATTATTTGACCCTATACGTGACATTCTCATATAAAATATAATGAATGCGTTCTTTCACTAAAGCTTATAAACTTAAAAACTGAGTATATATATATATATATACACACACACACACACACAAAACATTGTTTGTGCTTACCATCTTTTTTCTCTCTCTCTTCCGTGAGTCGTTTCTGGGCCAGCTGTTCATATTCATCTTTGTCCCATTTACGACGAAAATCATTCTTGGACTACAAAAACAAACAGATACTATTATAAACATGTTAAACAAATGAATCACATCAGCTGTATTTAGAAATCTGCTGAAACTGCATAGAAAAGCATGTGCACAAGATCGAACATGAATAAACTTTCATGATCAATATCTGATCATATTGATAGATCAACAAGGCTGTCGGCCAACAATACTAAAGATACCAGATTGCAAAACGTCTCATAGTTCAAATATATCCGTTTTCTTGTTTTTGTACACGACAACAAAGACAAAACCATCTGTCGTCACAAGCTCAGCCAGTTTTTCTTTTCCCCGGCTACCACGACATCTACACTTTTTAAAGGAAGAAATTAAGAATAGCGTTCGTTCATAAATAATGGTCAAAGAAAACGGATAGACTAAAATTCTAAACAAAGAAACTATTCGAAATAAATCTTAACGAAAATTTCTTACCGCACTGCCAGACGCCATTTTGCTACCGTGATGCCGTAAAGCGTATTGCTGTCGTAAACCAGTGCAGTTGCTTCAAATTTCAAAAGGGATCAAACCAAAGCCGCTCTCTGACCATGAAAAAAAAAACAATAATAAAATTAAATTAAACACAATATTAACTGCACAAAACACGTTTAATATTTTTACGTTTAACGCGATTTTCACGAATAGTTTTGACTTTCATAGCTGTTTTATTGTTTACATTTTGCTGAATATAATAAATAGGGCTGTTTAATGACAGATTCCAGTGTCACAACTTACCCATATACATCTGCCCGTTATTTTTTTGTTGCCAAGATCACAAAGAATGTGTCTAAACCACCGATCTATAATAGAGATAATAGATAACAATACATCAGTGGTCTAAACAGAGAAATATTTACTGGAGACACTAACTCTGACAGCTACAACAGACACAAGCTATACATTTTCAGGTCAAAATAAAAGCGCAATCCTTTCCTTTCACACGAACGCGTTATCACAATAGTATCTTATTTTATTATTTAATTTTATAACATTTTCTGCTTATTTTTTTTTTTAATGATTAGTGGCCTTACCTGTCTCATGTGTACAGCCCCGCCCCTGTTACACCTGCCGCTGATAAAAAGCTTTGTCAAACGTTATGTGTTGTGTGGCTGTAGCCAAAATCATGACAACACGCATAGAAAGCCTTCTTCAAAACCCCTTTGAGTCGCGGTAGTGTGTTTTTAAAATCCATTTTATTGGTTTAAAATAACCTATGTGTTGCTGTAGCTTGTCTTTTGTTTTGTATTTTAGAGGTCTGCCTCTTCATTTGTGGCCAACAGCCCAAGACTTCAATACTAAAACACACTCTCTCCCATGCAGCCCAGAACCTTGGCTTCTACCAGGCTGCAGTTCAGTGTATGATAGTCTTGTCAGGTAAATATCTCTGTTGATTGAGGAGCAACAAGATGCGTTTTTCTTTTTGCTATAGGTTGTAAGCTTGATATTGATTTGTGAACCGTGGAATCCCCTTCCCAGCTGCTCTAAAACCCCACAGTCAACTTCACATAATGGAGAAGTCTTCTGCTGTTCAGAAGCCTCGCAGGTCTGTTCTTGTTCAATGTCTTTTGATTGCATATTTTATGTTTTAGTGTAGAAGTTTTGTATGAGACATTTTAGAAGGTAAGAAGTCATTTAAAGAGGCTTTTAACCCTTTAAATTGTTGTTGTCTGATCAGGTCATCCATTCTTGAGTGGTGCATCCTGAAGATGTCTACAGCTAGTGTTGCTGTTGGAACGGAAGACATTGATGGGATCAAGAGGTCTCTTAGTACAGTTATTAAAGAGAAAATAAGCAGTATATATTAACAGTAGTGTGTGTGTGTGTGTGTGTGTATATATATATATATATGTGTGTATATATGTGTATATATAATTAAATTTATTTAATGTGTATTGCTTTCATTATTAATAAATATATGTTTGTACTTATTTGGCCTTCTTGGGCCAGCTGATTAAATAACACTTGTTTTGTAGGTCTCCGTCAGGGCGACAGTGGTGCCCACTCAATGCTGACCCGTCACAATTTGAGACTAATGAGGCAGTTTTGAAGCGTAGACAAAAACAGATTCAGTATGGAAAGAACACGTGTGGCTACCAGAACTTTCAGCAGGTTCCAAAGTGAGAATTGCTGAACGTTATTAAATTGCTAACAACTGTTAACTTCCTTTTGTTTGTTTTTTTGTTTTTTTTAATGTTCTCCTGATTGTATTGAAACATTTTGGGGTATTATATTTCCTAACTGTTCAGATGTCTGCGCATGCCTGGGATTCACCCTTCCACTCCAAACAAATGCCGCAAATATAGCCGCAGATCTTGGGACATGCAAGTCCGTCTCTGGCGGAGAGCGCTTCATGCATGGGACCCGCTATCTGCTTCCCAGAAAGACACGGAGGGACAAGACCCAGTTGATCAATTGTAAGTCTTCAAAGACAATTTTGTCTTTGCAGTAGTTCTATTAATTTGCTAAATTAAAAAACTCTTAGGCAGAGCTTGCTTGAGAAGATGAATACAGAGCTGTGCGACGGTGAAAAGGAGGGCACAAAGTGGGAAGTGGCGCCGGATTCCATGTCGTCCATTATTTCACAACCTTTTGAGTTGTCAACTGATGGTCCTTGGCTGTATTCTAATGCTACTCAGGTCAGACCTAAATATTGAGTCAATGGTTGTTTGAAGTGGTATACTTGCTGAAGACACCTACACAAAATTGGATCAATGTTTAAGTTTGCTGCACCTTTTTTGCAAGTGTAGCAAGTCAAAGCATTTATTATATGCATACAGAAAATTTGCATGCCATGCACTGCAGCAATCATGAGTAGAATGCTGTTTTGAACAAAGCCAATGTCCTTAACTTGTAAAGTACAGTGCATGGGTTCAGTGCTAACTAGATTCTTCTGTCCAGGTTGGAGTCCCATGTCACCAGGGCCAAATCTCTCCGCCTGGATTGGGCTACACCTTCAGCAATCACCTAATGGCACAGGAGAACGTCCTAGGATGGTTGCGATTTCTCCTTGAGACTGACCGCAACCAAACCCAGGTGCCTTTGCTGCATGAAGAGGCTTTCTGGAGATTTATGTAGTGTCTCGTCAAATCATGCGACTGGTCTGCACGGATCAGGTGCTAATCTTGTCCTCCAGCTGTGTTTGCATTCCACTTGGATCACTGTCTACTAGTTTAGTATGCTGTGCACTTTGTATTTTGTTATCAAGGCATCCTCTTCAAATGAATGTTTCAATATTGTACACTTTCCAGTACCTGTTGTTATTACTTTGTTCTTCACTTTCTGATTTTCTTTCTTTTTCTTTCCCTTCAAAAGCACAGGTTCTGTTCATTTTGTTCTGTTAACACGTCCCCTCCTGTTTGTCACGTCACTGTTTTTCTAAAAACAGGAAGTTCAGAAGTTTTATTTTTTTATTTTTGTGTGGACCTCTATGAATGGGGAAATCTAATAAAGATGTGGACTTGCTATAGCTGACTCTGCATATCATTAAATAGTTGCACTTCACTTTCTTTGTATGCTTTTAACATCCATTAAACCTCCTCGCCTAATGCATTCTTACACAAATAACATTCTTTATTAGGCCAGAGAACTAAATGTGAGCAATGCAAGTTTGACTGAGTAGGTTTGGAGAAATATAAAAATTTAGGTGATCTAAAGTTGCATACAATTGTTTGCCATTTTACCTTAATATTTTGGTGTTTATTTTAATGTACATTTTATCCTGAAAATAAACACTAAATTAGAAATTTTCACAAAATTATGGGAAAATCCCTTCAGAATTCACTACAATTCCCATGATTCCGAGTGTCGTATTATCTCAGGAGGCTCAGTCCAAAGAGTCGAGTGCCCTCACTGAACTGTATTGTTTGACACTTCAGAGTTTATATTGTTTATCTATTCACCTCCTAATTTTGCTCCATCTACCAATTCCCGTACAACACATTCCACGCGTTTGTTTGAAGACGGTTATAAGATGAAACTGAGACCGTATATGCCCTGAATGTTATTTACAAATTCCTCCATAGAAGGGGCGCACTTATTTTTCCCTAGTGGGCGACACTGAGAATACAGTCTGTATCGACCAAGCGTGCAATTGCAGACCAATCCTCAATTTTACACGATCCTTTAAATCATTTCTGTCGGTCTTCGCTTACGATTCAGCGTGTTATTTCAACGGTATGTTTTTGTTAAGCAGAACAGTCGGGAATTGTATACAGATTTATTTTCTAGGCCAAAGCGAGGACAGTGTATTAGACAGCAAGCCGACCTGCATTAGCTTGTTGTACCGAATCGGCTGAATCTTTCGGTTGAGAGCAACATTCAAGGCCTGGGGTTTTAACGACCACTCTCGGTTGATTCAAGGTAAGCCATTATCGTCGAAAATCATCAGTGCACCTTCGTTTAAATGCTGTGTTATTCATATATGTACTTTCCCTGCAGTCAGGCTCATTGTGCATGGCTTAACAGCTAGAAATCGGTTCGCGGGGCAGAATTGCATTTCATAAACGTGTGTAAACAAATCTGCAACACAAGGCAGGGATGCAGTAATTTGCTTTTGCAGACTGGCGAACGGAACGTGCTGTATGTGACGGAAAGATTTGAAATCTTTATTTCTTTAATAGGCCTGTTTACTGCACCGCGTTAGCTATAGCCCGGGTCGGCTGTTCCTGATTGGCTTGTCATACAGTCTGTTATTTTTAATTATCATATAATAAATCGCGATTTATTAAAAGCTAAATATAGAATCGGAGTTTTGGGTTTTGGTGTGTTATATCCTAACGTAATCTGCAAAATCGCGCAAACTGCAAACAGAGCACAACCGGTGCACGCGATATGAAACCGCTTTCGGCTTCCTAAAGTCGACCAGTGCTTATTTATAGATTGTATTCATTCGGCGTGCAAAAATCAATGTACTCTTAATATATGCATGCTTAGAATGGCTAAACTTGTCTAATGCCCCGTGCAAACCTTACGCGCACGCTTTAGAAATGCAACCCAGTGGCCTACCCCGACCTTCAGCACGATTGTATTTGATTTCACTTATAGGTGTCGATGCGATCGGGAAATGTATATATATATATATATATTTTTTTTTATCTCAGAAAATGATTTGAATTGTAGACTAAGGATATGCTGTGCTACATGTCACGCTTAATGTGCTTATAATGGAGATGACAGGCAGATAGGCTCCCCCTCCCCCCTCCATCAGCCGCGGCCGCTCAGTGCGTAACCAAGGCAACGGCGGAACCGAACCCGAATCTACTCGTGATCGCCATGATACGTCATTACTAGATTCTTCACTTAAATTAATGAATTGGGGTGTACTTCACTTACTAAATCATAGGTTTTCAATCTTTTGGATACCACGGACCTCTATATTTGTTCATTCATCTTGTTCGAGTGACCCCCAAATCCTATATATAACTATCAGTGGTGGACGAAGTACACAAATCAAGTACTTGAGTAAAAGTATAGATACGTATAATAAAATATTACTCCACTAAAAGTAAAAGTACTCAGTTTTCAATTTTACTCGAGTGAAAGTACAAAAGTACTTGATTTTTTATGTACTTAAGTAAAAAGTACTGATAGATTAATATTTATTTTGCAGTTTTGCAGGTTTTTTTTTTTTAAGTACCGGTGGTACCGAGTACCCGGTCAACACCTGGTCTTGATGCGCTATCCGAAAGGTGCGCAGATACTCTCTCTTCATAAAAGCACTGAGACGTGGCGACCTCAAAACGAGGAAACACACCAAACTAACAAAACACTTTAAAGACACCCAGATCAAATGAAAGAGTTCAAGCAGGTAAGTTTCATTTTAATTTTTAATATTTAGACGAGGAAACACACCAAACTAACAAAACACTTTAAAGACAGACACCCAGATCAAATGAAAGAGTTCAAGCAGTTAAGTTTCATTTTAAGTTCTGGGGGAAACACTACATATTATTCAATATTTTAATTTGAATGTCGGAATGAAATGAACGCTGTTATTAGAGTAGTTAATCATTAGCATAAGCGCGGCTAACGCTAATATAATGATCATTTGGTTTTGTGTTTTGCTTTGGTACCGAAATTGGTACCGAGAACCGTGGATTTTCACTACTTTTGAACGAATACTGAAATTTTGGTACCGTGACAACACTAGTGCAGACCCTTCAGCAATTGGGGCATTTGAAAGTAAATTACTGTTAAATTTAAAAAAAAATTTTTTTTTTTTTAGCTAACTTAGTTGTTATTCTTGGTTGAATAGCTCTAGGTTTTCAAAAGCCCTTTAAAATTAAATATGTACACATTTTGGATTAAATGAAAGTAGTCAAATTTTTTAATGAGCATATGAGCCGAGCATAGCGTCACTGAAGGTAGCATCATTTTTATCAGTGTTGCCCAGTACAGCTGAACTAGCCTATACCATGTTACAGCAAAGTAGCGCTACTGCAAACCGGAACAAGTAGCCTATACTGAATTTCCTGTCAGCGCGTTATTTGAGCGGACTTTGCTTTTCCGGTGAGTATGAGCGGTACACGAGCGGAACGCACATTCATAGAGTGGAATATTGAGCGGAGCGTCACAAGTAGTCTTACATGTAGGGATGCGCCGAAATGAAAATTCTGGGCCGAAACGGAAACCGAAAATTCTGGATGCACTTGGCCAATATTATTCTACCAAATAGTATAATAAAAGACTTGGCATCCGTGTATCGATACAGTATTGCCGTGGAAAATATTGCGATACTGTGCTGTATCGATTTTTCCCCCACCCCTACTATATATAATGCATAACTACTTTAGTTACTATTATTTAGTTGCTTTCCTACTCATTTTTTAAAAATTATTTAAAGGGGTCATATGATGTGATTTCAATTTTTCCTTTCTCTTTGGAGTGTTACAAGCTCTTAGTGCATAAAGAAGATCTGTAAAGTTGTAAAGACTAAAGTCTCAAATCCAAAGAGATATTCTTTATAAAAGTTAAGAGTCAGCCACACCTACCTAAAACGGCTCGTTCTAACACGTTCTAACTTTTATTCTCACTGTAGTATTGTTGCCGCCGCCATATCCTGAAGACGCTGTGTGCTTCGTTGTGAAAGCGAAACTACTTTGTTTGGTCTTCCAAAAGAGGACGATATCCGCTTCGTCATGCCTAGAGCTGATCCGTGCTGGTCGCTGAGGGAATACAACAGTATGGTAGGGGCGTAACATTTCCGTCTCACGCTTGAGGTATTCGGCCAATCACAACGCACTGGATAGCTGGCCAATCAGAGCACACCTCGCTTTTTCAGACCGATGAGTTTTGTAAAAATCGACGCGTTTCTAAAAGGCGGGGCATAGAGGAGAAACAATAATGTACAGTATGTGGAAAATAATGTGTTTTTTTTTACTTTAAACCGCATAAACACATTTCATTACACCAAATACACAAAATAATGTTCTTTTTAGCAGCATCATATGACCCCTTTAATCTTTTTTTTTATTACTTTTCATTTTTTATTTATTGTTTTTCTCTAAACTTTCCTAAGGCCCCCAGCACTCTTTTGTGGCCCCCTGTAAACCCCTGATTTAAGTGCACTAGCATATATAAATACAGTCACGTTGGACGATGTGTCCCTGAGCACAGACAGGGAAGGATGTGTTCGTAGGAGTTCCCACAGTGGCATCAGGCCAGCGGAACAGCCGGTTCCTTGACTGTGCTGCTCTCCCAGACACCTGTCACCAAGCAGTCCCTATTCATGTGTGCTGTAATGGGAGACCACTAGCAGACTGGGCCTGTGCCCTGCAGGGTTACAGTCCTTAGCGGGGTTTGGAAAGCGAGAACTTCAGTCGCTTTCTCTAATTAAACCATAATCTGAGGATACTTCAAAAGCGAAATAAACAACAACACGTTTAAAGCACAAGAATATTGAAATATTAAGTAGAATTTGGTCACTTTCTGTTCATGTAAGTTGATAAACACATTAACCTGATTACAAAAAATGAATTGCCAGATTAAGCCAGTTTCTAGAAATCTTGGGAGAAAAATCCTGTTCTTTTGTTTATTTTGGGGTTTTGCGAGCCTGTTTTCCAGTCAGTCACCTGAAATTCCGTGTTTGTTTCAGTGTAAAAGTATGATGTCAGCAATTTTGGAGTATAGCACTTACTAATCAAAGGGAATTTTATATGTTCGCTGTAGGCCAGGGGTGCCCAAACTCGGTCCTGGAGGGCCGGTGTCCTGAAGAGTTTAGCTCCAACCCCAATTAAACACACCTGAACCAGCTAATCAAGCTCTTACTAGGCATACTAGAAACTTAAAGGCAGGTGTGTTGAGGCAAGTTGGCGCTAAACTCTGCAGGACACCGGTCCTCCAGGACCGAGTTTGGACACCCCTGCTGTAGGCAGTGCATAGTTAATAAAGACTGCTCTCATGCCTGCTTTATAGAGAGTATTGTTTGTACTATGAAAGTAGTGGAGGTGAAATTATCGTTTTTTTTTTCCACTTTATGCAGGACTGTGTTTAATGATTTTTCAGAATGAAGTGGCGAGTGCTGTTTGAACCTTCCTTTTAGTATATTTTGCATTTGGTATAGTCTTTTAAAAGGAACACTCCACTATTTTTGAAAATAGGCTCATTTTCCAACTCCCCTAGAGTTAAACAGTTGAGTTTTACCGTTTTCGAATCCATTCAGCCGATCTCCAGGTCTGGCGGTAGCACTTTTAGCTGTAGCTTAGCATAGATCATTGAATCTGATTAGGGAGCGTGCTGGGGACTATTTTCAGGCGCTGCGTAATATCAAAAATAGTGGAGTGTTCCTTTAAATATTTAAACCAGTGAAAGATTCAGAAATAAAACCTGAAAGAATTAAGCAAAACATTTTTCTGTGCGTCCTCTTGCAAAGTTTAGTTACACAGGAATGACTGTTTTCAAGGATTTATAGTCTTCCTTGTAAACATGACAACTGTAGGGCTGCACCTTTTTGTATGGGACAGGAAATTAAAAAGCATTTTTTGTCGGAGCAGATCAGGAATAATGTGCAGTTTTGGTAATTGTATTATTTTTTTTACAATTTCAGCAGCTAAGTAACTTAAGAGATTTGCACGAGAACCTGCTATTATTAAACATTTACCATTGACTTTTGTTTGTTTTGTTCCACCATTTTGTATTGTCCTGAATTTAGAACAACCAAATGTGTCATTTAGTGTTCACGTGCATTTATTTAAAGGGGTCATATCATGAGAAATTAAATTTTTCTTGATCCTTTGAGTGAAAAGCATTCATGATAACATACTGTGACTCAAAAACAACTGAAAAGTCCAAAAAGACCATCTAAAGACCAAATAAAATATGGATGTTTTTATCATAAGAAATAATAAAACCTATATCTAATATTTAATTTGACTTCTTTTGTGTCCCTGGTGAAGACGTCATCATGGTTCCTGAGTGACATTGAGCGAGCAGCGTGTCCTGGATGTTTGGTGGACTGTGCTTCAGTTTTATCTAGTGCACATCAGCCTCTTTCCCCACCTTTCCTTCCTCCAATTTGCCATGCCATGGTTTCGTTAAATGTTAAACAACAACGTTGTTCCAGCATCAACAACAATCACTGGACAGCAAACTGGTAAAGCTTGTGTTGTGGATCTCAGCACAGATTTGTTTCACTTTGGCATTTATCTGTCTCTTAAAGCAATCATTTTTCTCTTTACTTCTTTCAGTCTCTACTTCATCATCAGAGCCCCGAAACCAGCCGGCCCATAGATGGATTAATGCCTGGTATGTAACTTTTCTCTTGAGTATCTGGAAATCGAGCATTGATTTATGAGTTTCATTCCTGAAATTGTGAAAATAATGTACACATTAATGTTTTACCTTTCAGTAACAAAAAAAAAGACAATTGTACACTAAAGTACTTTAGCTCCTTAATTTGGAGTGCAGAGTTTCTCAGTTATTCTGAGTTTCAATTGAACATAAAATAATTATGTATGGGGCATATCATGGGTTTTCTGAATAATAGCTGCTAGTTTAAAAAATGAAAGGTAAACCATGTAATTACATAATTGAAACTTGCACTACTGTTTAAAAGTTTGAAAGAAATTAATACTTTGTTTTTTTTTTATTTCAAATAACTGCAGACCAACTTTTGAACAGCAGTGAATACAGGAAATCATTATTATGCAAATACATATATTGTGTGCGCATGTTATATAATATGCATAAACATAAATATGCCCCCTTGGATAGTATACAGCATATACCATGCTGTAGTAGACATGTCAAATGCTATAGATATTGCTTTACAAAAATGCTGTGAGAAAAATTTGAGTAACTATGAGTAACTGCTTTATGTTAATTGCACATTAGAGTGAAGAAAAATGGAGTAATATGAGCGTACAGATTAGAACATGTCCCAAACAAGTCAAGATTTGTTATTATGGTGTGTAATGTGACATGTACTTGTTTACAGTTGCTGAATAATGCCACTTGGACCAGTTTGGGTTCTTCTAGAACTATCTGTTTTATAATTTGTTACAATTTATCATTTGTAATAAATAATATTTTTGATTTGTGTCCAAATTTCAAATGCTGATGTATTTTTGTAGGCCAACCTGGAAGTTAGCATCACCCTGGTTCCTTCGACAAAAATTGATTTTTCCATTGTCTTTTGGATTATTGCAGAAAATAAGCTCTGTGACCAGCAACAGTATGATTCTTACATGTTTTGTTCATTATGATAATCTTCACAAATTAACCCAATGTTTATGAATCTTGAAGCCTAAATACAATCTCCAGAAGTAAAAAGTTGAAGTGAACTACACTATGGTCACATGATTTCAGTGTCACCACCATTGAGCTTCTGATGGCTCTTTCAGGCTTTATATAAAAAAAATCATAAAAATAAAAAAATAAAACTTTTTCCTTGATAGTTACCTGTTCATTTTGATTATGCTTAATGCCCCTGACAACCTCTGTAGTCCCATTTAGCCACTTGTTAGCAAGTAAAAGCTTGTTGTAGAATAAAACGTAAAAATATCTTGAGCTTGTGTAAACCTCAGACCTCATTTTAGCCATTTAACCAAAAACCCGTTCCAAAAAAAAACATTGACTTCAGGATTATGGAACCGGAAGTGCTAGAATGCTTGTTTCTGGGTTTGGACCTACAAAAATGACGTAATACGCCCACCTCTAAGGTCTTCCAATATCTTCTAAATAACCACAGAAGGTTATTAACTCCTAAAACTCTGTCTGTCCTCTTTCAGAGAGCAGTTACTGGCAGCTCTGCCCTACTTCGAAGGCCAGTCTGCAGGGGGTGCTCAGCTCCAGCTTCCCCCCCGGCCCCGTGTCCCTGGGTCCTCCAGAAAGCCACCTGCCGGAGGGGGATGCCCTGAACCGTCCGCTCGCCCCTAGCACCTCTGTGACGGACCTGTCTTTTCCCGGGCCTCCCCCTCCCCCCCCGCCACCCCCCAAACGCCACTGTCGTTCGCTGTCTGTACCAGAGGACCTTTCACGCTGCCGGTACACCTGGCGGCCGAGCGCCTCCAAGGTCTGGACACCAGTGAACCGCCGATGCCACAGTGGAGGGGGCGCGGGGGGGCCGTGTCCACTGCGTGCCCCCAGCTCCTCGCTCAACTCCTCGCTGCATTCTTCTTCCAGCCCCACATTTTTCAGTCTGGCCCTTTCCCCAGATTCCCCACTACCGTGGACTTTCCCCTGGGACCCGAGTGACGGTGCCGGAGGTGGTGCCTGCTGCTGCTTCTTCCCGTCGCCGTCCTCATGCTCCTCCTCTCCCTCACCGCTCAACCCTCCGCCTCCACCGCAGAGGCGCTTCTCCCTCTCTCCCGTGCTCATCCGCGAAGCTGCTGCCCAGTTCTTGCCGCCACCTCCGGTGCCCCCGCAGATCACATCTCACCCTCCGGTGGTGCCCGCCTCGCCCTCGTCCGCCTGCAGCACTCCGTCTTCGGTGCGCCGTGCTCTTCCTCCTCAACTTCCACGGTGCCATTCTCAGCCCTGCGACCTGCTCCTGCTCAAACCTGGCCTAAAGCGCCGCAGGGACCCGGACAGACCATGTGGACGGCCTGTGCTAGATTTTGCCAAAATGACACAGGTATGCTCTTCCTTACCATTCTGAAGATACAGTTACTACAGCTGTTATGAAAATATGTTATTTTGAAAGTATGAGCCTTTGAAATGGAAAAGGAAAGGAGGCAGTTGACAGTACAAAAAAGAAAAGGAGAAATGATAAAATATGGTATGAAAAATAGTAGGGCTGCACGATTAATCGCGTGCAATATTTAACACGCATCTTGTCAGTAAAGACGGTTCTGTAATCAGCGGTAAATCTCCATCACCTGCGTGCTTTCACATTGAGCAGCATTAACTACACAGAGCCGTTGTTCACTGACGAGTTGCGCAAAACCACGTTCATATTCGCGCGATTTTTTGCGCAGCTCATCAGTGAACAACGGCTCTGTGTAGTTAATGCTGCTCAATGTGAAAGCACGCAGGTGATGGAGATTTACCGCTGATTACAGAACCGGCTTTCTGACAAGATGCGCGTTAAATATCGCATGCGATTAATCGTGCAGCCCTAAAAAATAGCATTCAAAGTGGGGCTGGGTATTGATATTTGATACAGATTTCCTGATTCTGTTTCAGTTCAAACGTTTATCCAACTTCAGCTGCATACATGCAGTACACTCATAAAGCAATCCATATTGTATAATTAAAGAAAACAATTTGTAGTTTTTAATTGAACATTGATGGAACAACACATTTGTATAAAATATAATCATGATAAAAGTAGTTTGTTGCTTAAAATTAATAAAAATTTTACACCTCTACCAAAGTTTGTACTATATTCTGTTTTGATAAATAAAATAATTCACTTTCATTTAAAGGCACACTAAGCGATTTTTGCGAAATGATGTTGATATTTGAAAGCACCAAAACAAACACGCCCATACCCCAACAGGACCTCGCCCCTATTTTGATAACTCCGCCCCACACGTACGTACACAACCCTGGCAGCGACGATGGCGGAATCTGCTATGCCTGCCGGCCGCAGCATATTCAAGCAAAAGCCAACACAGAAAACTTGTGTGAAAAGGCAAAATCAACATAATTCGCCTATCAAGAAGAAACAAAGCAACCTCGGCGTCCGATTCTAGGCCTTCCTGCTCCTTGAGTTCTCTCCACTGCTGGAAGCTGCTCCGATATTTACACTGGTCCTACCTCTTGCCTGATCGTAACCCTTCATTTTAATGTTTTGTTTCTCTGAAATCTTCTTTTTTTATCTGCCATCTCTCTCTACCTGTAGTTGATCTGCTAATATCCGTCCTGTGCACTCACTGAGTGCTCTCTTCTCCCTATCATTACTAGACATGCTGATTGGCTGCGAGTTTGTTTTAGGACTCCGCCACAGTGGTCAAAAGTGTTTTTACAAAAATCGCTTAGTGCACCTTTAAATGTTAATTAAAAAATATATAAATATTTTGTATATTTGTAAGACTTTGAAATAGGGGTGTAACGATTCACTCGTTTTCTCGATGCATCGATTACAAACCCTGACGATGCAATGCATCGATCTTGAACATGGATTTTTGAATCATGAATCGCCGATTTCAGACAGTAATCGATTTAAAACGCTAAGAATCGAATGAATCGCGTTTTTTATAGTGATTCAGTGCTTTCAAAATATATACACATTAAATTACTACAAGCACGAATTAATGGAGACTTGAACAGCGTTCGTGCCTGCCTCGCATCTCTCCTTCACGCACTGCACTGTTTACCGCCTGCAGTGACTGTCATAGGATTGCGCTTGCGCTCCGTTCGTCTCACTGACACATTTTTTGAGTTGCTGATGTGTGATCTCTCCTTAGTACTCGTGGCCATTAATGCTAAAGTGAAGTAGTTTTGCTTTTCTGTAGTTTTTCAATGGCTCTCGGTCTTACAGACGAACGTCGATCGCGCGTCTCCTGTGAAGCTGAACTCTCCTCCTGTCAGCATTCAATTCACACGGATCGACCGTCATGCAGAGCATACACGATCATGCAGTATACACATGCACACTTCACAAGATCTCACAACTGGATCCGACTAAGTTTGCAAGGTTTTTGAAATTAGATGTTTATTAGACATTTAAAGATTTGTTTAAATTATATAAATGCTGACGGCAAACAAGAAAGTATTATAATGTTTTCCTTTATTACTAATAATATAAAAACAATCGTTATAAGACTTTTTGTATACATTTTAATTCCTTTGTTTAACCGTTCTATCTGATTATTAGACAGACTTCTATCCGTATTTAGACACAACTGTTAACGACAACAGCGAACAAGAGGGAGAATGTGAGCACTGTGTGCACTTCAGGCGCTGCCGTTCTCAGCGCCGTCAAAATAAAAGTCCGCCTCGAACGCATCGGACAAACAGAAAAACTTGTCGGCCGATGCCGATATTTAAAAAATGTAAAATATCGGCCAATATATCGGCCTTGGCGATATATCGGTCGACCACTAGTTTTAACATTATCTGATAATCAGATGCATGAAAGTAGCCTTCGTTGCTATAGCAAACAGACATCAGGCGCGTTTTCTTTCAGAATCATCATTCACCGATGGAGAGGAAAAGCTAAACAGCTATAGCATTTTATTTTATGAAAATTAGATAAAGAAGTTTTCACACTGAAAGAGAAGTGATCTCGCGCTCATAGACGTGCCAGGCTATATCTGCAGCTAAGCTGAATAAAAAGCAGAATGAACTGAAACGTTAAGACTAGGGGTGCTCCGATTGATCGGCTACCGATCACAATCGGCCGATAATGCTTTGGGATGATTGATCTCTCTAAAAAGGCCGATCTCATAAAACCGATCTCAAGCTGATGACGCGCCTGCCATCACGTTGAGAGGTTTGGCATGACAGGCAGCGGCGCCGTCTCAGTTTCTGTCCGGCGTGGGTGAAATAATTATAATGCTTTAGGTGAGACATAATTGCACAAACAGCGTGAATGAATCACCGCGCCGCTCTCTTTCTCTCTCAAAATGCAAATGTCTTCAAATCACATCGCGTCTGCACTATAAGTGAGCTGCATGCTGCACAGTTGACACAGGAATTGTCACTTGCACTATCGAGGCAGTGTCGCATCGTCACTAAAGTTTATAAATTGCATTTTTTTCTTTTTAATTCTTGCCAGTGTTTAAACCATTCAACGCTCGCGTGCTCTCCTGGAGACCGTGCACTCATGCACACTCGCAGCACACACACATAACGCCAGGTTCACATTACTTTGTTTGCAGTGCGTATGTGGTGCATATTTTTTCCGTGCTCATGTTAACGGATTAAAACTCATGCACACTCACAGCGCACACACATAACGGCAGGTTCACATTACTTTGTTTGCAGTGCGTATGTGGTGCATATTTTTTCCGTGCTCATGTTAACGGATTAAAGCATTCACACTGCACACACGGTTGCGGTCTGGCAGTGCGTTTAGGAGTGGTGAGTCTGCAGCAGTGCAGAAATCGTTTCCGCACCGAGTCTATTTTTGCTGCACCTCATGTGCTGAATTAAAGTAACAGCGCATTGTTTGCGGTAAATATGATCATGCATTGACACAAAAATGTAGTAATTACACCATAAATGCATATAATTAAAGTCTACTGTGTTTCACAGTCAACACATAGGCTATGGCTTTTTGGCTAGGTTTAAAGGATAAACAAGGCAATAATTTTAAAGTTCTTAAAGTTCTTAATTAAAGTTCTTTATGAACCGCAGGATTGCTTGTAATAAAGATTTAAATGCAAAAGAAAAGGCAGTAGAGCTCAGTAGAGCTGACCGTTTTTGTCAATGGTAAGTTTTAATTTATGGCGTTATTTTAATGACAAATGTCGAGAGCGAATTATTGTAGCGCGAAAGCACATTAATATAATATAATATAATATTATTTTGCTCACGCACTAAACTGGACGCGCGCGGTCAGATACACGCAGCTCTCGCCCGGAGAGAGTGCACGCACTTAAAACGTGTCTCTCCTCTCACTCAAACTGTCCTGTGCACTCTCAAATCTCTGTGCTCATGCACTATAGATATTAATTCTTTTCGCACCTGAATTAAACATTGTCAAAAGTTATCATTATGCACTTTTAAAAAGGGTTAGGGTTAGGTGTGAACCTCACATACAGCTCACAAAATCAGGCTTGCGCAGTGCAAGCAATTGTGCAACAATAACACGATTGTAAAAACAAAAATACAGTGCATGATCAAACATTTAGGTGAGGTATAGATTTTTGAAAAATGTCTAAAAAATGCCCCCCTCCACCCCTCAAATGAAAAAAAAAAAATCCTCTCACAAGAGTCACCTAAGAGAAGAATTCATTTTCAAAAATGAAATTCAGGCCCTGAATAAATGTCTAAAAATCTTGATTGGATCATCACTATAAATAATTCTACATGATAAAAAGAAGGCTTTAAAAAGATCGGTATCGGTGATCGGATCGGCAGATACTGCTTTCGGCGATTGGCCTCAAAAATCCTGATCGGAGCACCCCTAGTTAAGACGATAAACACAATAAATACAATTTATGAATGATGCAGTGCTGATTGACATATAATTTATTACAGTAAAGAAATTATAAAGTATTTTTTTTTACCTAATTCTGTGCAGAAAATTTAAATAATTGTTTGTAGTGTATGATAAACAATCATAAAATTGTCATTATGAAAAAATTGATTATTGTCCAGCAGTGATTGATTATTGTCCAGCAGTGTATTTGATTTCTTATAGCAAATTCAAAGTAAGAGATAAGAAAATAATTCCTTGTAAAAATAATAATAATAGTACATACATACAGTACATACTGTACATAAAATTATTTATTATCATTAATATAATTAAAGCTCTTCTTTAAAATCTAGGCTTACATACATTTTTACATATGCCATGTCATGCCATGCATCATTAAACTAGCATCTAACAATGGACAAAAGTGTTTTTTTTCTCTAACCTATGGTTCTCTAACCATAAAGGTTGTGGTGTAATTTGCCCCTTGACTAAGCATTTAAAGAATTTAGGGGAAGCATTTAAATAATCCTGTGCACTTAAAGAATGCAGAATCGAATCATTCTTAATTTGCAAAAATAGTTCTTGAATCGAATCAAAAACCTATGAATCGTGACTCGAATCGATTTGCTGTCTACCCAAAGATTCACAGCCCTACTTTGAAAGCATCACACACAATTTGAAGGAGATCCCATAAAAAAAATTATAATTATTGGCTTTCATTATGGCTTTAGTAGTAACAATAAATTATTAAGTGTGATGGTTTCATTATAAAAATGGTGATTATCTAAGGTGGACTGGACACACAGCTTATTATATTGAACATTTGAACTGAAAATGTCATGTCAACTATTGAAAAAGCCAGCCAGCTATTTATCAAGGTGTCAAATATTGTGCCTTTAGTTTTTTTTTTTTTACCCCATCTACCATACTTTTACATATTCTTCCGTTATTAAAAATCGGTTTATTTAATTACCTTAAACAAAATTGAAGATTATCAAACCTTTGACTCAAAATATATTTGGCCATTTTAATGGTTCTTCATTTGATTCAAAAAACAATATTATTATTAGAATAGACTTTTCTGTGTTTCTGCCCATCAAAGATCTGCCAAATTTCCTTGTGCATAGAGAAACAAGGAGGTTTAGAAAAGTGTTGTAGTGAGTTTTTGTGTCATCTATTGATTTAGAGGAAAATTTAAATAAAATTTGACGTTTATTATTATTTCAAAAGTCCACCACATCTGAAAACTTTATCAAAGGGCATAAAAATGATCTTATAAACCTTATCAACCTGACTCTTGAAAATCAATTAGGTGCTGACATACACTACCGGTCAAAAGTTTGGGATCAGTAAGACTTGTAATGTTTTCTAAAAAGTCTCTTATGCTCATCAAGGCTGCATTTATTTGAT
>NW_015539853.1:259603-271149 GCF_001515605.1 Sinocyclocheilus anshuiensis
CTATCACTTCTTATCAATTTAACACATCCTTGCTGAATAAAAGTTTTAATTTCTTTCAAAAAAAGAAAGAATAAAAATTTACTGACCCCAAATTTTTGAACGGTAGAGTATATTGTTAGATTTCTAAAAATAAGAGATTTTTAAAATAAGATTTCTATTTTAATAAAATGTTCTTCTTTTTAACTTTATATTCATCCAAGAATCCTGAAAAAATGTATCACAAGTTCCAAACAAATATTAAGCAGCACAACAGTTTCCAGCACTGATAATAAATCCGCATATTAGAATGATTTCTGAAGATCATGTGACACTGAAGACTGGAGTAATGATGCTGAAAATTCAGATTTGCATCACAGGAATAAATTAGATTTTAATGTATACAGCACTGATAATAAATCAGCATATTAGAATGATTTCTGAAGGATCATGTGACACTTTAGACTGGAGTAATGATGCTGAAAATTCAGCTTTACCATCACAGGAATAAATTAGATTTTAATGTATATTAAAATAGGAAACCTTATTTTACATAATAATATTTCACAATATTACATTTTTTCCTGTATTTTTGATCAAATAAATGCAGCCTTGATGAGCATAAGAAACTCCTGTAAAAAAAAAAAACATTAAAAATCGTTCTGATCCCAAACTTTTGACCGGTAGTGTATGTCCAGTAATCCTTATTAAAAAGTCAGGTAAGTGGGTGCTAGCTATAGCACCTTAAAGAGATAGTTCACCCAAAAATGAAAATTTGATGTTTATCTGCTTACCCCCAGGGCATCCAAGATGTAGGTGACTTTGTTTCTTCAGTAGAACACAAACGAAGATTTTTAACTTAAACCGTTGCAGTCTGTCAGTCTTATAACAGAAGTGATAAGACGTGATAAGTGATAAGTGAAGATGCACTGCAATGTCCGAACTGTCCTGAGCACGTCCTCGACAGCCGGCGCATGTCGCGTCTTCTTCTTCTTCTTGCTTTACGGCAGATCACAGACTTGCATTACCGCCACCTATCTCTCAAATGGACCATTGACACTCCTAATTGAGATTGTAGATAGTGTCAATGGTCCATTTGAGAGATAGGTGGCGGTAATGCACTTATAAGTCTGCGATCCGCCGTAAAGCAAGAAGAAGAAGAAGATGCCTCACGCGCTTGCTGTTGAGAACGCGCTCAGGAGGACGTGCTCAGGACAGTTCGAACAGTTCGGATATTGTGTGAATCAGAGGTAAAAAAACAATATAAATACTGTTCAGTTTCTTGCACAGACCGATCGTTTTGTGTCTTTACATATCAATGTATCGTCACGAGCCGCAGGGTTTAATTTGGTTTTGTTTGTGTATGTTTTATGACTCTCAAAGCCGTGATTCCCATTCACCTCCATTATAAGACTGACAGACTGCAACGGTTTGAGTTAAAAATCTTCGTTTGTGTTCTACTGAAGAAACAAAGTCAACTACATCTTGGATGCCCTGGGGGTAAGCAGATAAACATCAAATTTTCATTTTTGGGTGAACGATTTAATGCTAACACTTACGTTCAATCCACAACAGAAACAGCCGTTTGATGCAGATGCTTCTGCTTGCTCTTAAAGTCATTTTATGTGGCCAAAGCACTTAAAATATATGATTGTGCACCAGAAAGTAGTGAGGAGAAGCTTAGAAGTCTCTTAAATTGTTGCTTTACCTGTGGTTTGTTGTCACTAAACTGAAGTAACTTTATTTATTTCTTTGTTTTTTTTAGACTCGAAGCACAGACCCTCTAAGTTATATGGAACGTGGCAGACTGGCCTGTGGCGGGGACATCTGTATGGGCCTTGAGCCTTTTTTTGGAGACTTCAGAGGCTCATGTTCACCAGCTGAAGGCCTGGGTAGGACGAGTATTGGGCCGTTAAGTGAAAGTGACGAGGAGGAGGAGAGAGAGGAGGAGGACCCTGAAGAGCGTGACGGGGCACAAACTAGCGTGTTTGAAAGGGATTGTACTGAACTAGATATCACCCTCATTGAGGAGAACTGAAAGTTATCCGGGGAAGATCTTCTTTCCCCCCTCACCTCCACCGCCAGCATTCAGTTCTCTCTGCACCACCTGCTACCTTACACTGGCAGGCCTCTCAGGAACCCTGCTGCCCTTGCACGAGGCACACAGGCGTAGACGCCCATTAATGCCGACTACTATCATACGCAGGCAGTCACAGACGCTGACCCATTAACATTGTACATTCCAGAATGAGTTGCTGAGACATTCTGAAGGATGCAAATATTTCAAAAAGGAATTTTATGTGTATCGGACGTCCTCTTAGAATTCATCTTCAAACTGACAGAACTGAACTGGAGGCGAACAGCTTCCTGCTTCTTTCTTTTCTCGTCTTTCCCCTCGACTTGTTTTGATAGTAAGAATAGACTTTCTTGGATGACGGTTATAAATATCAGTGTTTTGTTCCGTTGAAATATAAAAGGGCAGTATGACATAGCAGTATTTACTCTGCAGACCTTTATACTTCCTGACGAAGGTCCATCAAATTCAACATAAGCCTTAAGATGCCTGTTTTTTTTCTTCTTCTTAATCAGAAGATTCCTCAAGGAAATGAATTGTGTACTGTAGCTGTTGTTCTGTTTTTTTTCTGCAGTCTCTTTTTTTATCTGTACAATGCATTCCTCTGAAATTGAAATGTGTATACATTTATTAATGCACTGTATTTGGGATATTTAGAAAGAAACAATGAAAGCAACCACTGTATTCTGAAGGCACATTGTTATACTGTATTGTACAGCGAGTATTTGTTCAAATAAGTTGTGTAAAGATGGTAGCTTGAAGGTTGGAGACAGGCTATTTCTGTCATTTAGAGATTTTTTTTTATTGTATGTGATAAATTCAGACTCAGTTTATGTAAAAAATAAACTTTATTTGAAATTACAGCGAGTTGAAATATTAACTCAATGAGTTGTCTAAAACTGGAATAATTAGCAGCATGCTAGCAAAATGGTAGAAGCAAATGAGTGACTTGATTCTGTTGGACTGTTGTTTCTAATTTCCTTTATCAAAGTAAGATTTTATTGCCTTCTGCTGTTTATTTTCACAGTGGCAATATTACATAAAGGCAACAGAGGTAAAATAATTTAGTTTTACATTATGACTATCTGGGATCTCCGGCGCATTATAAAATGCAGTGTCACGTTTTTTAATGGTAAATGCCCCGCTGAGGTAAGTTGTATGCCATATGAGTTGACACGTTTTGTATATATTTCATTTCAATTGCTGATGTCACTTAAGTTATTCATACAGTTTGATTTAAATCACATATTTTGTTTTAGTTTCTAATAAATGTACAGGTAGCTCCTTTTATTTCCTCACCAAAACAAATTTGCTGTTTGATACTTTGGGCTTCAAATAGTAAATGGTGGGCCACATAGTGTAACTCCTTTTTGAGATGTTACTTACCTGGTATTACTTACCTGGTGAGTTTATCTTTCAAATTAACATACACAGTGATAAATATAGACTGGTCAAACGATAGGCTTAACCTCTTTAGAATGGAAGCATAATTGGAATTGTTAATATTTCCAGATTATCATGTTTTCCTAGTAAGATATTACATTTTATGTTTATTTTCACAAACATTGTGTTTTAATGTGACACACATATTAATGGAGGAATCACACAAGTGACAGGAAACACTGGGGCCGTGAGAGGATCTTCTGATGCAGTCAAGACAGAAACCTCTAGGGCCAGAGCAGCTTTAGCAGGAACCTCTGGGACCAGGGAGGTTGGGAGATGAGCTCTGCGATTGGAGCAGCTTTAGACATAAGCTCTGACTTGAGTTTCTGACAGGAAACGCTGAGGCAGCCTCGGCTGAAACATTGGCAGCTGTGGCATGAACAGGGCCGTCCTTAGCTGACGCAGGGCCCCCTCAGTCTGTTCGCGATCACGTTCTTTTCCACCTCGGTCTGTTCGCGATCGCGTTCCTTTCCCCCTCGGTCTGTTTGCGATTGCGTTCCCGGGGGGCAGGGGTGGTCCCCCTCGGTCCGTTCGCCACGGGGCTCGGTGCAACCGCACAAGTTGCACCCCCCTAAGGATGGCCCTGGGCATGAATTTTAACACCATCATGAGAGGAACCTTCGTGGCACACATGATGGGAAGCTTTGCAACTGTAGCTGTTATGACACAGAGCTCTGAGACCATTGCAGGTTCTGGGGTTGCAGCAACAGAAACATTCGGGCCGGGACAAGAAGCTCTGCGACCAGGGCTGCTCTGAAAAAGTACCATGTCAAGTAAACTCTGTCTTGCCTTTGATTGGGTTCTCTCTGACCTCAGCAGGTTCTGGAACAGCAGCGTCAGGAACTTTTATGGAGGCCTTCAGAGTGATTTTTGCAGTGGCCCTGACAGGATCTCTGAGCCCAAGGTGGCTGAGAAAGTCCTCCATGACCCTGTCCTCCATGACTTACAGGGGGACCTGAAACACAATTATAAATTGTACAAATTAGACAAAATTTCACAAGGTATAAACATACAACTTGTTATTTATGCAGTGTATGAGGATTGACTATATGAGTTGCTGCAGGTATTGAAAAGTAAAATAAGGAAGCTAATGTTCATATTCAGATAATCAAACTAAACCACCAAAAAGCCAAAAAATACACACAAAAATATTAATATGTCTTCAAAATCATTTTAGCTTGTTTTTGACTAGGTACCTTAAACCAGTCATGGAAGAGCATCTCCTCCAGATGAAGCCTCTGCTCTTGGTCGCTCTTCAGACAACCTCGGATAAAACAGCAGCATTCTGTGCAGAAAGATGGACAGATGTCCGATTATTACCTTCAACATTACACGCTTTCTAAGCTGTAAAACTGAGAAAGATTCCTGCATTATCCATAAGGACATCTTTTATAAAGTTGTTTTGTCTAATTAAAAATGAATTGAAATGAAGATATTACCATCAGAGAAGCCTGGCTGGAACCAGATATCAGTGTCCATCAAACTGATATCGCTGCTTTTGGGGAAAAGGCTGGTGATCATGCGGAACAGGAGCACTCCCAGTGATCACACCGTTGCCTGTTTCCCATGGTACTCGCCCTTCTCAAAATATTCAACAGGGCAGTACCTCGCTGTCCCTGGAGGAAAGAGTTTGTTAAATGTTAAGTTTGCTTTGCCACTGCATGTTTTCTCACTTTACTCTGACTGCATTTAATAATAGTCAATAAAAAAATATTATGACTGGCTTTTATTCTTCTGGAATGTTGTTAGTTCATTATTAGTTCATATCTCGTCTGATTAAGATATGGAGTCACTGGTCACTAGAGTTTAAGTCCCAAAGTACATGTTTGAAAAATAATACGTACCACTGTAGGTTTTGTATGATGTGCTTTTCAGGAGGTCCCTACAGCCAAAATCAATCAGCTTGACCTCCAGGGTCTCTGTGTTGACCAGGAGGTTCGGCATCTTGATGTCGCGATGGAGGACCCCCCGGGAACAGCACACAGCAGCAGCGTCGATAACCTGCTGCATGAAATGACGGGCCATCCCCTCACTGAAGAGGCCATCATAATGCAGCCAAAAATCATGCATGTCCATGCAGGATGAGGGCCGCTCTAAGACCATAATGTATTGGTTGGGATGGTCCCACCAGTCCAGTAACTATGTGGCGACAGCTGGGGTCTTGATTGGCCAAGACTGTCAGGGCCACCTCTAGAGGTACTGGTCTGGGATGGTCAGGCTAGAAGAAAGACCGTTTTTATGACGGTTAGATGGAAGTGATTTCTCAAATAAGGATTTTGCGCAGTCTGTTTGAAATATTAATTATTTGATTCTGTGATCACATTAAACGAAAATGTTATGATCTGCAATCAATGACTAACAGGCGATGACACAGAGAGCACAGTTCACTTACAAGGCTGATGTATGGATTTCACAGCCACCTGAAGGCCGTCCTCACAGCGGGTCCCTTCATATACAGAGCCGTATGATCCTTCCTCCAACTTCTTGGCAATAACATATTTCCAGCAAATGTGGTCTAGTTAAACATAAATATAGTTATTTTTACATTTTTAATTATATAATAAAGCAGTGTCCTGCAGAGAGGCAAGTCATTCTTATTCTAAAACTAATTTAACATTGTTTGGAATTCTCATATAATCACTATACTTGTACTTTTATAATAATTGATACACTTTCTATCTATTATAAACATACTAATATAAATAATAATCATATATATATATATATATATATATATATATATTACACAAAAAGTTAATAGGAAAATAAAAAAAAACAGTAAATAAAAAGTTAAATATTAAAAAATGTAAAAAAAAAAAAAAACGTTAAATAATGCTCAACACAAATATTAACAATAGTGAACTATATTAAAACAACTATATACACTACAATAAATAAAAAATATATACATTATTTGGGAACAGTTCTCCGCATTTGCTCCAACCACTGTTCTTTTGTAATAGTCTCAGTCTGTGGGCAGTACACCTTGCCCCTGTACTGGCTATGTCCTGTTGCACTGGTTTTGAACTGTCGAAAGGCCTTTTTCTTAAATATCAATCAGATGACAGAGGGCACGTTTCAAGAAAAAAATTTGATCATGTTGATAATTTACAGGTCTAAAACACAGATATAGTAGACTTCATAGGCTTAAATATAAAATATTGACTGAGATTACACAGAAATTGCAAGTTAATTAACAATAATAATCGATGAAACAGTTTTGAAAGAATAATTAAAAACGACACACTAATTTAAAAAAACAAACATGTAGAAGTTTGCAATTAGATTATCATTTATTTTTTTTTTACCTGTTGTCGTCCGCTGTATTTGGTTTTAAAAAAAATCAAAAACCGGTGAAATATCGGGTGGTGTGCACTTCCGAATGTTCAGCAATTCGTCTCTGGTGAAACTGATTGCAGGGATATAACTAAAGACAGGACAAACTAACAGGTGGTGTGTACTTCCGAATGTCCAGCAATTTGTCTCTGTTGAAACTGATTGCAGGGATATAAGTAAAGACAGGACAAACTAACAAAAACATAAAAACAACTGCGGAGCACGCCACGGAGGCAGCCATCAGCGTCGGCGCCATCTTAAAGACTTAAATATTAAGTGAATTAAGAAATTCCATCAAGCAATGAATCATATTTCCATGTGCTGCAGTGCACAGCTGCAGGGGCGGCACAGGACAGAAACACATGTCAAGGATGTTATAGGACCTCCCCTGGATCCACAGCAGCTGCCGTGAGTCTTACTAACATTACCGCAGAGTTCTTTGTCCCTATTGGAAATTGTCTGTGGCTAAGTGATATATTTCGTTCTCAGAGACAGGCCTAGATGTGTTTCATTTTAAATTAAGTTTCCATTTCAGAAGTTTTATGCATTTTTTTTAAAAAAAAATCCATTTCGCATTTGTTTCCTATATATTTTATGAGATCCCCTAGATGGCACCAGCTGCCCTCTTCATTTCCTCTGTATCGTGACGTTTAGAGTCGACACTTACAGTCTCCAGTGACTGAGGCTCTTCACATGGCTCCATCTGCATTTTCTTACTATCATCTGATGACCACTCTAACTCAGGGGTGTCAAACTCAATTACTGGAGGGCCGGCGCCCTGCAGAGTTTTGTTCCAACCCTGCTCCAATACACATGCCATGTAGCTTTCAAATAAGCCTGAAGGACTTGATTAGTTGGATCAGGTGTGTTTAATTAGGGTTGAATCTAAACTCTGCAGGGCTCTGGCCCTCCAGGAATTGAGTTTGACACCCCTGCGTCTAACTCTAAGTTCGGTCCTAGAGAGCCGCAGTCCTGCAGAGTTCAGCTCCAACCCTAATCAAACACACCTGAACAAGCTAATCAGTGTCTTCAGGATTACTAAGGCTATAGGCAGGTGATTTTTTTTTTCAGGGTTGGAGCTGAACTCTGCAGGACTGCGGCTCTCTAGGACCGAACTTGCCTACCCCTGGTCTAACTGAACTGAGGAACTGGTAACATTCAGATGCTTAAGATTTTCTGTTGACCAATACATTAGTGGGTCAGACAGCCATTGGGATCTGATGGATATGGTGGTGAGAAGTGCTCAGATTTGTGCATTATTTGTGTATTTGCCTCCAAGGCTGAAAGAATTTCATTTTAAATGAGTAGACAAATGAACAAAAAAATCAAGAGTAAATATTCCAGATTTATTATTTTAAAATAAAACGATCCATGTAAAGAAAGAAAGAAAGAACAAGAAAAATATGTAGGACATATATTCTCTTAATTTTTTTTTTACAATTTTACAGGAGTTTTGACACTTAAAGGGATACTTCACACAAAAATGAAAAGTCTATCATTATCTACTTATAAAATACACCTTTTTGGGATATTTCAGCCCTAGTTTCACCCATTTTTGGGTGAACTATCCCCTTCTCAAATCAGAAATGAACAATATTAAAGACTTGCAGGATGTGTGTGTGTGTGTATTAAGGTAAAAAAGGTTTTTGTGTCTATTCCAGGGTGTAGATGTTCTCCTCCACTGGCCTTCTTGTGCGTATTTCATAAATAATGTGTCGGGGCTCCTTTGAAAAACTGAGGTTCAAAACATAGCAGTCATTGTGATTACACTGTTACAAATGGCATTGTGGTATTCTCAAAGTGAATCACATGCATGCACTTACCACCCACTGTCAAAGGCCTTCCTATAAAAGCCACCTGAATCAGAATATATCTATTTATTTTCAGTACAGAATACATTATACGTTCATAACTTACATATAATAGCATTTTCATTAAATAAATGTCTAGCATTCATAGTTGAGTGTTATACATACGTTTGAAGGTCAAAAAGGCCAGTGCACCCAAGAGGAGCAGTAGCAGACTGAGAGACAGAGACAGAACTGGGATGTTTATCTGTAGCGTGATCCTAGAGATCGGCTCCTCCATCTTTAAAAGAAGGGTTTCATCATTTTAAGTTGCATTTTGGGTTTTCAGTTCAGTTCAAAAACAATGTTATAAAAAGAGATTCCATAAGAGTCAGTTCCTCAACAAAATATTTCAAAAGTTACTTCCATGCTATTTATGCACATCCTTTAATTTGACTGCATTTATTTGATCAAAAACACAGTAAAAACAGTAAGAAAATACAGTAAATTGTGAAATATCAAAATACAATATGAAATAGCCATTTTCTACTTTCATATGTTTTAAAATGCAATTTATTCCTGTGATGTCATTACTGCAGTCTTCAGTGTCACATGATTTTTCAGGAATCATCAATCTGGTGCTCAAAAAACATTATTTTATTATTGCTATTTAATGTTAAAAACAGTTGTGCTGCTTAACATTTTTGTGGACACATTTTTTCAGTATTATTTGAAATAGAAAGTTCAAAAGAACAGCATTTATTTGAAAGAAATCATCCCTAACATTGTCTTCACTGCACGTTTAGCATCCTTGCTGAAAAAAAGTATTACTTTCTTTAAAATCTTTCTGATCCCAAATTTTATAGTAGTTTGTATATAAATAGATAGATAAGTGAGATGTAACAAACTTTATACAGCATGCTGGAAATTATATGTCGCAAAACACAATGACTCGGTGACTCATAAGGTTGCTCATAATATTACTCACAATATTTTTCACTTTTCTGCATAATAAAACAATGGCAGGAGAAACACAGAGAGAAGTGATTTAATCTGCAGAATTTATTATTGATTACTGTAATTGATCATTACATTGACTAAAATGATAATTGTGTATAGAGGAGGTTCCATTAGAATCTTAACAGCAATATGCTCATTTTCCATATACTGTGTTTGAGCACCAGTAACTCACCATAGCCCCAGAATGCACATGGGTGACATTCTGCCAGGAAATGTCAGAGAATGATGAGTCTGCTCCTCTGGACTGATCTGACAGCGAAGACACTAGGAAATTCAGAGCGAAAGTCAGAAATCGCTCATGCCGGTTGATGCGTGAGAAACATTATCTCTACCCACAAGGGTCTTTGACATTTGAGTTATTGCGCCATGTGGTCTCTCATGACACTCAAAAGTCTGTGTGCAAGTGCAACTGAAATGCAACTGGTGATTAATCATATATTGTGGTTTGACTGAATGCTAAAACCAAGGGTCTAAGGAAAAAAAACTTGCATGACACTTGCAAATCACGTATAAAGGAATTAGCTGTTAAAAGCAGTCAGCAGAATTGATTTCTAAGGTAAGACACTAGGCAAAAACAGTTTTTTCAGGCACTGATGAATTTTGATATTCGGGCTATTTTGCTCCCATAGCTTGTTCTTTCAGACTGCACTTAATACACATTGAATTTGTGTCTTTGGAATTCAATTACAATACATTTTTAAACACAATTTTCTTGAATTGAGCTTTTCTCATGATCTAAAACAAGAATTATTCACTTATATACACCAAACTCTATATTCTCAACCAATTGTTTTGAACCTGGCTTTATCAATGTTCAGATTTATGTTCTGGAAATGTATGCAAATTAATGCATATTTAATGACATAATGCCTAATTTGCATATTTCAACAACTTTTGAGATAACTAACAAAACAATTGTCTTAATGCACCTCACCTGTCTCCATTGGTTCTGTAGTAATCGGGGTCGTGGTTGTTGGAGGCACAGTCGTTGAAGCTTCAGAAATGAAAATTCATGAAGATTTATTATAGTAAAATAGAAGCTCTCCAAACGTTTTCCAACTTTAAAGCATCTGAACGACTTGCCTTTCATGACCCTCAACGTGTAGGACATCTTCTTGTCATTGAAAAACCCTTCGATGTCCACTCTACAGCAGTACAGCCCGCTGTCTGTCTTTTGTATTTTTTGGATCCCCAGGTCCATTTGTCCTGATAGAACATCTCCGATGAGCTTGTACCTGTCTGAGACTTTGGAGATGACGCCGTACTCATCTGTTTGCACGATGATGTCGTTGCACCAGAACGTTCCACAATCCCGTCCCCAGCAGACGTGGCTCAGGCCATGGTGCTTCACTGAGTAATGGCACGGCAAAATCACTGTGCTACCCTCCGTCACGTGAAACGCCAACACAGAGGAGCCATCAGCTGCAAAGAACAAAATTAACAACATTTCAGAGGTTTTATATATATATATATATATATATAAAATCTGCCTATCTATCTATCTGTATATCTATCTATCTATCTATCTATCTATCTATGTCTGCGTGTGTGTGTGTGTGTGATTTTACAGTAACCATCTTGGCAAATCCTTTTGTTTTCTTTTTTATTATTTATCTTTTATTTTCTTTTATTTTACTACTTTTTTGTAAGTAATATTTTCTATTAAAGGGGTCATATGATGCGATTTCAATTTTTCCTTTCTCTTTGGAGTGTTACAAGCTGATTGACACAGACTGTAAGTACGTTTTCATTTTAAGGATTTACCACTGATGATTCAAACGCGAGTTTTGAGCAGTGTAGAGTAGCCACTCACTGAATCCCGCCGTGTGTGACACTGTGTGTTTCGTTGTGAAAGCGAATCTACTTTGTTTGGCCTTCCAAAAGAGGACACGACTAGAAATCAGTGGTTA